>NC_045439.1:86353259-86557861 GCF_002776525.5 Piliocolobus tephrosceles | reverse complement strand
TTTTTTTTTTTTTTTTTTTTTTTGAGACGGAGTCTCGCTCTGTCGCCTGGGCTGGAGTGCAGTGGCCGGATCTCAGCTCACTGCAAGCTCCGCCTCCCGGGTTTACGCCATTCTCCTGCCTCAGCCTCCGAGTAGCTGGGACTACAGGCGCCCGCCACCTCGCCCGGCTAGTTTTTTTGTATTTTTTAGTAGAGACGGGGTTTCACCGTGTTAGCCAGGATGGTCTCGATCTCCTGACCTCGTGATCCGCCCGTCTCGGCCTCCCAAAGTGCTGGGATTACAGGCTTGAGCCACTGCGCCCAGCCGTCTCTGTATATCTTAACAGTATTTACTTAATCACAAAATTTGACTTAAAAGAAGGCATCGAGAGGAAAGAGGAGGTCAGCCTCTGTTTGACCTGGATGTTTTGGTCCATGGACAAAGCACTGACCCTAAACAGTCAAAAGCCCTGGGTGTATTCCTGCCACTAAAAATTTGTATGACCTAAAACACTTCACCTTATTTCTCTAGGTCTCACTTGCCTCATGTGTACAATGAGAGGACGAATAACTTCTCTACCAACTATGAAAACCCAGTAAGAACAAGATAAGGTGACACATATGAATGTACTTGGCAGATCCTGCCGTATAAATGAGATGACAGTATTTCATAAGAGAGCTTCATTCTTGAGTAGAGAACAATGTATACGAAGATGTCATGCCGCTTGGCTGTATTCTTAGAAATATTAGAAATAGTGCACATTCAAGAAATAAATGTGTACCGTGGTTATGAATACAACTGCTTTGATGCAACTAGCAAAATGAATAAAATTATCCCTTTGGAAAAACTAAGTTATGAATTGAGAAAACTAGACAAGATACTAGAAATTTGCCAGTCAGCACCTCTCAATTCTTGTTTAATTAGTGACACCTCTTGAGTGCTTCTGGGAAAGATGATGAAGTAAGCATAGTTCTTCAAGGACTACCTCCCATCCAGCTGAAAGGAATGACAAATGACAACCTATATATATGTGTATATATGTATGCATGTATGTGTGTGTGTATATATACATGTATACATGTATATATACACACACACCTGTACACACACTAACCCAGATTTTTAACACTAACTCATAGTGTTAAAAAGTAGGGAAAGGTAGTATGCCATGCCAGAAACATAAAAGCACTCCCGCTCAGTGTTGTGTAGATCATGCCACATTAAAGGAAGACACTGAGTAGAAACTTGTAACTTGCCTTCCTGAGAAAAATCAGTGTCATGAAGAAAGAGCACTAAGAGACCTGAGGTTTTGTGCAGTGGTTACAAGTGGCTATAGCAACTCCAGACCTTACATCTCAGACTCAAACCCAGTAGAGGAAAAAGTGATGACTTCTTCCCAAGTGTCTCAGCAAAAGTATCTCCCTCTATCCCATTAGCTCTGATTGTGACATATGCCATCCCTGAGTAATGCTCAACAGCCAGAGAAATGTGTGGCTTAACCTTAGGCCTGGGTACCCTTGAGCCAGAGTAAATAGGGAGGGAGATCTATGTGAAGCATATTGGCTATGAATTAAAGAGAGGTGATTCCTTAGAAATCTTTGTACAGTTTTTGTTTAAAAGGGTGAATGCTTGGCAGCCATGTTTACTATAACTGCCTGCTCTTAGTCACTAGATGCTTCACATATACCTTAGTTCAGAATTGCTTGACTAGCTCAGTTGGTAGAGCATGGGACTCTTAATCCCAGAGTCAGTGGGTTCAACCCTCACATTGAGTGGTTCTACTTTTTTTTTTAACACCTGTGAAAAGAAGGGAAATTTTTAAAACATAAATAAAAGAAAAAACAAAATAAAAAATACCTTAGTTCGGCCAGGCGCAGTGGCTCACCCCTGTAATCCCAGCACTTTGGGAGGCCTAGGCGGGTGGATCACGGGGTCAGGAGATCGAGACCATCCTGGCTAACACGGTGAAACCCTGTCTTTGCTAAAAACACAAAAATTAGCTGGACGTGGTGGCGGGCGCCTGTAGTCCCAGCTACTCAGGAGGCTGAGACAGGAGGATGGCGTGAACCTGGGAGGCAGAGCTTGTAGTGAGCCGAGATCACGCCACTGCACTCCTGCGTGAGTGACAGAGCGAGACTCCATCTCAACAATAAAAAAAAATAATAATAAAATACCTTAGTTCAAGGATGAGGTAGATTTAGCATACCCCTGCTGCTTTACTATTGATTTTAGGAATTCATTTGCCACTGCCATTGTCTCTTCTTGCTCTTCTGTAACATTACCTGCCGTGGTAGCTAAGCTGACTTCATCTGATTTGTGTAGACCTAATCCAGTACTTGCTTGTTCTTGGAACTGTGGCTTCTACAACCTGTCCCACCTGTACACAATGTTGGAAAAGGGGCTTCAAAAGCAGCTGAAGAATCTCCCTATCACAGTATACCAACACATTACTGGGTTTTTGAGGCCTCATGCTTTCCTAATAGCTGCCTCCCCTAAGAAGAGTTCCTTTATCCAGAAAGGAAGCTAGGAATGTGTTTTGGCCTCTGAGTCCCAAAAGCTTTCACAGACTCTGTCCACTTTGCCCAGACCCAGGATACTAAACAAAGTGAGGCTACAAAGTGTGGGAAGGGTGGTTGGCAGCCTCAGCACTGGCTGCAGAGTGCTCAGTTGACACTGCTGCAGCAGGCTGGTCTTCCAGAAGAAAAAGAAAGCCACAGTGCAGTTGGTGGGGAGGGATTTATTCCTTGAAGTTCTTTGTTACCATATTACACAACTCAGATGGTTTGTTTTTAATGGTCTGATTGTCTTGTTTCATTTAACCTATACAAATTGCTAACATCCTTTAAGTAGTTTTTGTCAAAGAATTGAATGTTTCTTTGTCAGGTCATACAGCATATTTGACAATAATCGCCAGGATCCCACAGGGCTGACAGCTGCTCTTCAGGCAACCGACCTGGCTGGAGTTCTTCATATGCTGTACTGTGTCCTCTTCCATGGCACCATCTTGGACCCTAGCACTGCCAGTCCCAAGGAAAATTACACCCAAAATACCATCCAAGTAGCCATTCAGAGTTTACGTTTCTTCAACAGCTTTGCAGCTCTTCATCTGCCTGCTTTTCAGGTACCAAGTATTGGTTTATATCAATGTTAACCAATTGAGAGTTAATATTTTCATGTAGATAGGATGTCAGGTTCTTCTCCTGAATTGGGGTATAAGGAATAAACTACAATAAATGGAATTATATGTTATAATTTATTAAGCTACTATTTTCTGGGAACTGTATTAGATGCTCTATAACATCTAGCATTCTCATTTATTCTCATAGCTACCATGCAAAGTATTGTTATACCCATTTTACAGATAGAGAAGCTGACAGTTAAGTAATTTGCCCACGGTTACATGTTTGTGAACCAGGACTAGTAACCGTGACTCTCCCACCCCAAAGCCTATGTTCATCCTTTGCCATGCTGCTATTTACAAACCTTTTGTCTGGAATTCTTTAGATCAGGACATTATCATCTCATCAACTTTTAAATATTAAGGAAAGTAATGGTTTCTTATGTAAATAGAACCAAAATTAGATAAATTATTTGATTGATATGACTTTCTATGGATGGTTTAGCTGATTTTGTGTCCAATGTAAAGTATATAACTAGCTTTTTAGATAAATTCTTTGATTGATATGACTTTCTATGGATGGTTTAGCTGATTTTGTGTTCAGTGTAAAGTGTATAACTAGCTTTACAGGGATTTGCATCTTTAGCTATTAAGTTTTTGTAGCTAAAGAAAGAAGAATTGCTTTATGCTATAACACCAGACTGTCAGCCTGGAAACAGATATTTTTTTTTCATGTAGGAAATTTAATTTTCAAAAACACTGAACCTTTGGAACAGAGCAAGCCCCAAGGAATAGACTTTCTCTTTCAGTTTATTAACTGTCAAGTGATTTCATTAAAAAAGGAATAAACTTGGCAGATGATGAACCCATAATTTAGATGAATTGCTTTGCTCAGAGGGAAAAAGGTTATAGAGATACAAATGTATGAAAATAGTGGACTTTGCCATTCTGAGATGGAAGGAATACTTCTATATTGTAGCTGATGACAAATGTACAGTTCTTTAATTGATGTCTTCCTGTCATTTTGTTCAAAAAAGGAAATTTGTGACTAAGTTGTATCATTGGATCTAGTATCTTTCAACTTTGTAGAATTAGTTTATCTGTCATGAGAACAGAAATCCCTTCCTTTGGGTTAATGCTTTTCTGTCTCCAGAGCAGTTGAACTAGCCTTAGGTGGTAACTGACTGCACAATACATAGAGTTCTGGGAGGTTACAGTCACATATAAATGAGAGATATCTGCTTCAAAAAAATGTCAGTGGTTCTCGCCTCAGGGTTGAACATAATAGCTGTGTTTTTTGAAGACCTAAGCCCACTGTATTCTGTCTGGAAACAGTTTGGAAATCAGGGAACCTTAACTTTACATGCTCAGGATATGGAGTCTACCAATCTACCCATCAGCTGTGTCGAAAGGGAGTGATTTCTTTTGTTAATAGATTATGGAATAGCAAATATCTAAAAACTGTCTCTTAGCTTCCAGTTTCACGGGTCTTCTTGACCAACATTTATACTGCTACAGGGGACTCCACATCATAAACAAGCATCTAGGATAAGTCAGCTGTTCAGTCAATCACTCTGTCAGGGAGCCCCAGGTCCCTGCTCCCTGCCCCTCTCCTCCTGTGAACTTGTGGCCTGTGCAGGCTCACTCACAAAGGAGCACCATTGAACTTCAACCAGACCTGCTCCCTAGTGGCCTTTAAGCCTAAAGGGCTTAATAATGGGCAATAATGTCAAGTGATTTCATTAAAGAAGGAAAAGAAAAATCAAAAGCCTATTTCTGGAATCTTTGGTGCCCAACTAAGATAAAAAACATTTCTCCTTTCCAGATCCTTGCTATATCCAACTTGAAACTTATCCCCACTTGAGCCACTTTTGCCGAAAACAGCAGGAATAAAACAAGAGTGGCTCAAGAGGGTTCAACTGTTCTCCAAATCAGTGTCTCTAGGGATAAAAAGAAATGAAATAACAAAATAAATTAAAAATAAATAAAAAACAATTATTCTAAAAACCAAATGCCCTGGCTGTCATTTGGTATGCCCTTTCTTGACTGGTTATCACAATTCTCCAGTACCTTTTCTTCCTTCTTTTCATGCAACTCTATATTTCCTTCTCAGTTCTTTCCTTCCTGTTTTTTCTTCTTTTTTGTCTCTCTCCTATCTCTCCTCTCTTCTTTTATTTTATCAGTCTCGCCATTACTCTTTCTCATTCTCTTCCTAGCTATAGTTTCCAAGTAGCCTTTACCCTTCATGTTTCTTTCTGACTCCTCATCAGCATGTGAGGGGACCTAAATGCCCAGAATTTCTAGCATTGGGGCCTTTAATATATACCAATGACTATGTGTTTTTTCTTAATTACTTTTATGTATTTACAAACAAACAGATGAACTTAGTAGGGGAAACATTTATTTCTGATCACAGATTCTAGGAGTTCAGAATTCAGATGGGGCTTATCACAGTGGAAATTACTTGTCTCTGCTCCATGATGTCATGGCTATAGCTAAGAGCTAAAATCATCTGGAGGCTCTTTACTCTTATGTTTGATGCCTGGGATGACTCAAAGACAAGATTCACCTAGGACTGGTGGCCAGAGCATCTACCTCCTGCTTCTCCATGTGACTTGGACTTTTTAAAACACTATGCTGTCTCGATTCTGAGTGGGAGTGTCCTAAGAGGAAGCTTCCAGAAAGCAAGTGTTCCAAGAGAAACCAACAAAAGCTACAGGACTTTTTATGACTTAGCCTCAGAAGGCATACACTTACTTATCAACCATACTTTATTGGTTGAATCAGTCATAAGCCTTCCATATTCAAGGGAAGGGAAACATAGGCTTCACCAGCTATGTAAAGCAACACGTCTGTCTACATAGACACCATTGATGTAGATGGACGTGATCAAGACTGTAAGCTTAAGTAAATTAAATACATAGTATTTGTACTGTATAGCAACGGATGAGTTTTCCAGAAAAGTACTATTTTTGTGATAGTTATGGTCAGAGAAACTCATGTTCTGGTTCATCAAAGCAACTTACATGTTAAAAGTGAGATTTTAGGAACTATGTATGTAAAGGACAGGAAAAGAGATTTTAAGTGGAAAGAAGGAAAGTGTACATCTCAGCATGATCTGACCTCAAAAAAATCTGAGAGATAATTTATGAATTGCCTGGGAGGCTCACAGGAACTGAAGAAAAAAACTGAAGTGAGATAAATTGTCTGACCTGCTGAAGAGTTAGACGAGATGATATAAGACTTGTTGATGATTTGGGTTTGAATGCATCACAAGAATACAGAGCTGTTACAGGGAGACATCCTCATTAGACCCCTGGATCTGGAGTCAGAATGACCTGACTTTGAGCCATCACATTACCTCTTCAAATTGTATGACATTAGACAAGTTATTTGAACACTTAAGACTCCATTTCCTCATCTGTAAAACAGAGATTAAGAACACCTACCTCACAAGAGTATTTAAATATGATTGCATAAAAGTGCTATGCTCACTAGCAGATAGTAGGCCCTCAGAAAATGTGAACTGACTCAGTTTCTGAAAAGAAGAATTTACCTAAACTGTCTTGCAGATGCTGAGTCAGAAGGTTGGAAACTGAATGCAGCATTCCCAGTGTTCCTTCACCCTCTTCAAAGCCACAAACCTATGTACTTATTTTGTGTGAGAACCCATCATGTAATAGTACAAAAGGTTATCCATTAGAGTATTTTCCTAGCTGGTTCCATTTCATTGTATACTAATAAGGCTGTCAAAATATTTTTCTCTTTTCAGCAAAGAGTCTGATTTCACTCTGAATTCATATTGGCATGGGTGGCCTTGAGACTGGGGATACTGTATATTGCATTCAGTTTGACAGTTTTTACAATTGAAGGTGGTCTCAGAAAACAAATCAATGTACTGACTTGGCAATTAATTCTGGCTAAAAAGGAAATATAGTTTCCTTGAAAAATTGGTTTAATTTTTATATTCAAACTTATATGCCCCTTGACCTGCTCTTATCAGTGAAGGTTAAACAGAGGGCACTGGGTCACAGCATGCTGGACGTGACTAATTAAATAAAGGCTGAGCTGAGAAAGTGTCACTACTTGATTTAAAGGAGCAAAGCCCTTCTGAAGTCTCTTTGGGGCTTGAAGAACATTTTTTTTTTGTTTTGGGGCTGTGAAACAGACAAAAGGCACTCTTAAAATTTAGCAGTAATTTTGTTTCAAGAATGCTCACTAAAATGGCTCTGTTTCACCCAGTTAGGTAAAGTGAATTCATTGAAACATCCAAGCTGCAATGCATCCAACCTGGTTCAAGCCCACTCAGACCTCAAATCAAAAGATGAGTTTAAAACGCCGCCTTTTCCCACAGGCCAGCAGTGGTGCTTCATTCCAGTGTGGGCTGCGAGTGTATTCTGTGGGCTTCGCCTCTCCCCTTTGCCCTCCTGTCGCTCTGTCTGTTTGACATGTTTATTAAATAGAGCTGCACAGACTCAGACTCTCTTCTTGAGTCGCCCACCGCTGACAGCCCTTTGCCTGTCTGGAGAAAGGATCCCAGAAGTCCCATAGCTGAGGGGTTTCATGGTTTTAGGAAGAATTTTTTGTATTTTTTTTTACATTCTTTTGGGAGCCTTTGATTTATAGAGCTACTTATTTGAATAATAACTAGTTGTTATTTATAATTTTTGTTTAAACATAAATAATTAGAAATATATGTTTAACTCTGTGTACAAGAAAATATTTTCTCCTTCAGAAAAAAATTGTTGGAATTTAGCTAAGTGGTAGATTTACAGGTGAATTTTAGGTTTTTTATGTTTTTCCAGATTTTCTACAGTAAGAATATTTGTATATGAGAAAAATTAAGTTATTAAAAATAGAATAAATGTGCTTTAGGTAGATAATGTCTTGATCCACGTGGTATAGGCATTTGGTCTGCTACTGTCCCTTTTCAAGTTAAACATTGTATTTATTATTGTCATTTATTAGAAAAAGAACCCCTAAACTGAAGTGTTAAGTATAGTACTGTAGAAATGTCATGTTTTTCCAGCACCGTGGCAGAAAGTGCACAGGGCCAGTCTTGCTTTGTGATTTGCAGCCTTGGCTCTCCCTGGGCTGAGGGCTTCTAACTGCTCCTTGTCTTTGTCAGTCTATTGTAGGGGCAGAGGGCTTGTCCCTTGCATTCCGGCACATGGCCAGCTCCCTGCTGGGCCACTGCAGCCAAGTCTCCTGTGAAAGCCTCCTTCATGAGGTCATCGTCTGTGTGGGCTACTTCACTGTTAACCACCCAGATAACCAGGTAAGAGGCCCTGGAAAGTTCCTTAGAACATTCCCCCAGTGCTGAGAGTGTGACGTATTGGAATGAGAAAAGGCAGGCTAATGGGCTGGAACCCAAATGTCCTCTGTAAAGCCCTTTAACCAGACGCCAGGAATATGCCTCTAGCTCCTTCTCTTCAAATAGATTTTTTTTTCTTTGGGAGACAGAGGCTTGCTGTCACCCAGGCTAGAATGCAGTGGTGCAATCTCGGCTCACTGCAACCTCCACCTCCCAGGTTCAAGCAATTCTAATGCCTCAGCCTCCCAAGTAGCTGGGATTACAGGCACCCACCACCACACCTGGCTAATTTTTTGTATTTTTAGTAGAGATGGGGTTTCGCCATGTTGGTCAGGCAGGTCTTGAACTCCTGACCTCAGGTGATCCGCCTGCCTTGGCCTCCCAAAGTGCTGAGATTACAGGTATGAGCCACTACACCTGGCCCTCTTCAAATAGATTCGATAAGAACTAGATTAGCATTAGGGCCTCCTCTTAGAGCTATAAAATAAAGTATTTGTAATAAAATATTCTTAAGCCACAGAGAAGCATGTACTCTCTTACCATGTAGATTCTTTACTATCTACTTCCTTACCACGTGGAGTCTGCTGCTCTAGCTATCAGGGTTTTTGTTTTGATAAGGTAGCTTACATCTTCCAAGTTGGGTCACTTTTCATATAGTATTAGAGTCTGGTGTTCTATGAAACTGTTCTTGACTCCTGGCTTTTGCCTAGGTGCTTAGAATCTTCCTTTGGTGTTGGTGGGAGGCTGAGAAGGTAGGACTCTCCCACTTAGGTCACTCATAGTAGTTTTGCTTTAAACTACTTTAATTATTTGGTTTCTGAGCAATATTTCATAGATTTAAAAAAAAAAAAAAAGATTTCATTTGTAAATAGGTTTCTGCTTTTTTTTTTTTTTTTTTAGACAAGTTCCTGCTCTGTCATTCAGGCTGGAGTGCAGTGGCATGATCATGGCTTACTGCAGCCTTGACCCCCTGGGCTCAAGCGATCCTCCCACGTCAGCCTCCTGAGTAGCTGGGTCCACATGCGGATACCATCACACCCAGCTAATTTTTGTAGAGACGGGGCTTTGCCATGTTGCCTAGGCTGGTCTTGAACTCCTGGGCTCAAGCAGTCCTCCCACCTTGGCCTCCCAAAGTGCTGGGATTACAGGTGTGAGCCACCACACCTGGTCCGCTTTCTGCTTTTTTAAGATGTTGGAAAATCTGTTATAGATGTTTTACTAATAATAAAGTACCTTATTTCTCTTTGTTTTTGAAACCAGGATTATGGCATAACTAGCATATCAAATAGTAATTCCTCACAACCTCATTTATCTAAAGCCCCCTACTTGGCTAGGCACAGTGGCTCACACCTATAATCCCTGCACTTTTGGAGGCCAAGGCAGGCAGATCACCTGAGGTCGGGAGTTTGAGACCAGCCACATACTCACCAACATGGAGAAACCCCATCTCTACTAAAAATACAAAATTAACTGGGCATAGTGACGCATGCCTGTAATCCCAGCTACTCGGAGGCTGAGGCAGGAGGAGGCAGAAGTTGCGATGAGCCGAGATTGCACCATTGTACTCCAGCCTGGGCAACAAGAGCAAAACTCCGTCTTAAAAAAAAAAGAAAAAGCTCCCTACTCAGCCAACCTTAATTGTATAGATTATAGCTAAGAAAGAAAAGCCTCTGAACAACCCCTTAACTCTTACTCTAAACTTTCAATTTTTTTTTTCTTTTGAGACAGAGTCTTGCTGTGTCACCCAGGCTATATAGTGCAGTGGTGTGATCTTGGCTCACTGCAACCTCTGCCTCCCGGGTTCAAGCAATCCTCCTGTCTCAGCCTCCTGAGTAGCTGGGATTACAGGCACCCACTACCATGCCCAGCTAATTTTTTTATTTTTAGTATAGGCGGGGTTTCACCATCTTGGCCAGGCTGGTCTGGAACTCCTGACCTCGTGATCCACCCACCTTGGCCTCCCAAAGTACTGGGATTACAGGTGTGAGCCACCGTGCCCAGCCTTACTCTAAACTTCCTAATTTTTATTGTAGGCAAATCTCTAACAAGTATGTTTGCAAGGTTTATCTAGCCTGCAGCAAACTAGATCTGGGCGGGAATAAAAGAGATGGTTGTGGTGGTAGAGCCAAGTACAAGGCGAGAAACTGCACAATGAGAGCTGAAATTGCTTTCCTGAGAAGGAGAAAAAAGACAGAAAAAAAAAAAAATAAGTCAGGCCCAAGAACTCAGAAGTCACAGCCATCTGGGTTCAAAGGGACACTAAGCCCTGCTCTGTATTTCCTAGATGATTGTTGATGCCTCTAATACCTCAAGTAAGCAGGGAGGCAAAGTGTATGTTCAGTCATTCCCTGAACCGCACTGCAGGAATAAGCAGTCTGTTTTAGAAAGATTCCCATGGCTAAAATATAGACAGTTTGGATCCTTACCAGAGTATTATACCAGAAAAGTTCCCCTTTTACAGACCCTGTTGCCAGGGGAGTAGATGGCAGCTTTTTCTCCCCTCCTACCTCTACAGCACAGGCAGTGTCCTTCCCTTTCAAACCCTGATGGGGATGCTCTGTCCTCTCTGTGGACCAGGCCTAGTAGGCTCATAGGTCTCTTACAGACTGCTCAGGGGAAGGAAAGTTGAGGGAAATCATCCATGTAGATTTTTTTTTCTTCATGTGCATCCATTCAACCTGTTAAATTGCTTTTTATTTTATCTTAAAAGTTGATTTTATTTTTCTGATTTTAGTTACTGTGAAAAAGGGCAGCTGGGCACAGTGGCTCATGCCTGTAATCCCAGCACTTTGGGAGGCCAAGGCGGGTGGATCACCTGAGGTCAGGAGTTCGAGATCAGCCTGGCCAACATTATGAAACCCTGTCTCTACTAAAAATACAAAAATTAGCTGGGCGTGGTGGCAGGCGCCTGAAATCCCAGCTACTCAGGAGGCTGAGGCAGGAGAATTGCTTGAATATGGGAGGCAAAGGTTGGAGTGAGCCAAGATCCCGCCACTGCACTCCAGCCTGGGAGACAGAGCAAGACTGTCTCAAAGAAAAAAGAAAAGAAAAGGAAAAAGGAAAGGAAAGGAAGAAGGTAGGAAGGAGAAAGGAAAAGGAAAGGGAAGAGAAAAAGACAGTTCAAGTATAAAGAAAAAAACGGGAATCACAGTTATTCCTGATCTCACTATCTGAGATAGCCACTGTTAACATTTTGGCAGATTCCCCTCCAGCCTCTTTTCTATGAGTAATTTTACACGGCTGAGGTCATACTATACAAATGCTTGTGTCCTGCTTTATGCACTTAACATTATATCAGAATCTTTGCTAAGTATTTTTAACGACTATATGGCTTTATCTTGTATGGACATTCATGGTTAACCTAAAAATGTCTTATTTTATACTTAAATTGTTTATTATATATCAAGACACTGCCTACTGCCTTTGAAAGAGGTGAGTAATTTGTATATGTGATAATATTTTGCGTGTGCAGTTCTGCAGGACAAAGTTCAGCTCTTTCCATGTGTTTCATATTAAGGATGGTTTAAAACTTTCTGCTTAAACCAACTCTATTGTGATAAACTTACTGAACTCAGAATTTCATGGGATTTCAGACAGTTTTTCTACTGATGCTGGATCACATACTAATCCTCTCCTTTAGATAAAACACACAATTTTGGCATCTCTGGGCTCAGAGTTAAGGGGTATCAGGGATGGGGGACTCATATTTGGAGATGGCATGTAAGACCTGACTTGGACATGGTAGGAAGGTGATGACTGGGCATGCTGGGATGGGAAAAAAAGCAGATGAAATGGGTGGAGAGAGCACTGGTCAATACAAGGAGGAGGAAGAGACTGAGACCCTGTCACTTGTCAGTTGGAGAAGAAGAGGATACAGTGGGGTTTGAAGATCATTGGTGAGAGGTAAACTCACACTGAGGAAGAAATTAGAAAAGTGAAAAAAGCCAGACCCTGTGTTTCAACACCTTGGCTCCCAGAAGGACTGAATACCAAACTGGACATCCACTTCTGATTTGAGGGAAGATTAGAGAGGTCAGTTTAGATCTGGGGCAGTTTCTGAAATGCAACAATCTGTGAGAAGAAAGATACAAGATTAAAAAAAAAAAAAACAAAATAGAGAAGTAAGCTGATAGAAAAGATAGTAATTGTAAGAAGCTGAGACACTGCACATTATGGAGATGATATTACTAAGCATAATATTTATATTAGAAATTTTTATTTTATTTTATTTTTGAGACGGAGTTTCGCTCTTGTTACCCAGGCTGGAGTGCAATGGCACCATCTTGGCTCACCACAACCTCCGCCTCCCAGGTTCAAGCGATTGTCCTGCCTCAGCCTCCTTAGTAGTTGGGATTACAGGTGTGCACCACCACGCCCAGCTAATTTTGTAATTTTAGTAGAGACAGGGTTTCTCCATGTTGGTCAGGCTGGTCTCAAACTCCTAACGTCAGGTGATCTGCCCACCTTGGCCTCCCAAAGTGCTGGGATTACAGACATGAGCCACCATGCCCGGCCATATATTAGAAATATTATAAGGTAGAGGCCAGGCATGGTGGCTCACACCTGTAATCCCAGCACTTGGAGAGGCCAGGGTGAGCAGATCATGAGGTCAGGAGTTCGAGACCAGCCTGGCCAACATGGTGAAACCCCATCTCTACTACAAATACAGAAATGAGCCAGGTGTGGTGGCACATGCCTGTAATCCCAGCAACTGGGAAGGCTGAGGCAGGAGGACCACATGAACCTGGGAGGCGGAGGTCACGGTGAGCTGAGATCACACCACTGCACTCCAGCCTGGGTGACAGAGCGAGACTCCGTTACAACAACCAAAAAAAAAAAAAAAAAAAAGAGAGAGAGAAATATTATAAGGTAGAAATACCTTATATTTGTAGAGTTCTTTATACTATTCTTCCCATCTCTTGTCTCTTGAGCCTTAGTAGCACTTTTGTGAGGCTGTAAGTACAGGAATTATTCTTACCTCACAGACAGGTGAGCAATTGGGCTTCTAAAAGATATAGTAAGCTCCCTGAAATGACACAGAATCATTTCTTTATGAACAATCAGGACTAGCATCCAGGTTTTGCAAAGCCCAACTCAGTGTACTTTTCATTTCATCTTGCATTGCTTAAGAAAGCCAGGCATGCCCCAGGTACCATCCACTAGTGATCACTGAAGTGTACCTTGGCTAGCAGTGGTGGATGTAGAAGATGATGCAGGTTCACCAAGACAGTACATTTGAGAAACTGCCATTCTACCCCTTAGATGCTGACTGGAAAACTTCTAGGGCCTATCTGTGTGCCTTATTCAGGGAGACTCATAAAGATCTTGGAAAGTGTAAATGAACATGTTTTATGAGTAGAAATGGACCACAGTTTAGCAGATAGAAAGCCTGGGTTCTAGCCCCAGCTCTGCCATTAGCTGTGTGATCATAGATAAATTCTTTCCCCTCTTGAGGTTTGAGCATCACTGACTCTACAAAGAAACAAATTAGTTCTGGAAGTGGATAGCAGTGATAATTGCATAATATTGTAAATATACTTAATGCCACTGAATTGTGGGGTTAAAAATAGTTGAAATGGGGCCAGGCGTGGTGGCTCAAGTCTATAATCCTAGCACTTTGGGCAGCCGAGGCAGGCAGATCACTTGAAGTCAGGAGTTTGAGATCAACCTGGCCAACATGGCAAAACCCCATCTCTACTAAAAATACAAAAATTAGCCAGGTGCTGTAGTGCATGCCTGTAATCCCAGCTACTTGGGAGGCTGAGGCAGGAGAATCGCTTAAACCTGGGAGGCAGAGGTTGCACTGAGCCGAGATCGCGCCACTGCACTCCAGCCTGGGCGACAGAGCAAGACTCTGTCTTTAAAAAAAAAAGGTAAGTTATATGTTATACATATTTTACACAATGAAGTAAACAAAAATTAAGTGGATTATACTAGATGACCTCCCCTGTAAGTTCCATGAGTCTGTGACATTTTAAAGGCTGAAACTAGAATCACAGAGCAGCATTTTGATCTCATGGGGACTCCAAGCTATTTTGTGGTTTTTTGGACCTTCCTTACCCTACTCCAGATTCCATCTGCAGCAGACAGCTTAATGAGCTGCCTGCCCACTGTGTGGCAACTTATCATTAAAACCTCAGTATACTTTGGCTCCTCACTATTAGTAGAGGGAACCCAATGACAGATACTTATAAGCAGACTTCTTACAGGTGAGATGTCACGTACCTTGCTCTGTGATGCCATCTTCAGCCACAGTTGTTTTACCTGCACTAAAGGCTGTGCTCACCAGCTCATGGCTGTGCTCCATGCCAGTCAGGCTGCAGGGCAAGGGCAGGGTATAGGAATAGCCACAAGCTTGCCAAGGTGATAACGGCTCATATCCCAATAGAGTTGGGAAGTTTTCTATAACTGAAAAGTTAATTGTTAGTTTGTTTTCACTTTTAAAACTAGTTCTATTAAATTCCCTTTTTACTGACCCCACGAAGTCCAGTAATTTGCTAAGTGAGCATTTGCTAAGAGGATGTGGTAAGTTTAGTTTTCAGCACTGGCGTTAGCTTCTTCAGTCATAGATTCATGGCGCCTTCATCCTAGAAGGGCTCTGAGAGATACCTAGTCCATCTCCCTCATATTGTAGGTGGAAGAACTGAGGCTCAGAGAAGGAAAAGGAATTGTCAAGCAAGAATTGGCAGAGCCCAGCCTCGCCACTGGCAGTTCAGTGAGTTTCCACCTCACTTCTGTACTTAAGAAAGTGAATCTGTTTCGCCTATTGCCACTTTCTGTAAATCAGAGGAAATTCATAGGAGAAATTAGATGCTCAATTCATTTAATGTTTCCTTATCATTAGTCATAAGTCGTGTTAATTTGCAGAGCCAGTTTGTCCACAGGGGATCATAGATTTCCTACTGGGAAAACAGCTTGTGTCTTTATAAGACAAGACATCCTGAAAGCCTGCTGCAGCCTACTGTTTGATTAGGTAACTGCTTTGCATAAAGGATTGGCACTTTTTATTTGCCACCATTTAGTCTATTAACTGGAAAGACTGAGCCCCATGATACCAAGGATGACTTGAGAAGAGAAACCTGGATAATAAAAATGATGTCCCATCCTTGATGGAATGAATCTTCTGTTTCCTATAGGGTTGCAGTTTCTAATTAAAATGTTTTAATCAAAAGATTCCCTGCATTTTATGGCACTTTCTTGACTCTAAATTCCTTCCCATTTAATTATTATAATGAACGTAATTAGTATGTGCTGTCAACCCGTCACTTTATTTACATTTTGTATTAGATAATTAAATGTGGTATGATAATTAAATTAACTCAAATGACAGATGATTTGACTGCCTGCATATTACTATATTGGGAATATGCACCTTTGCTTACTCATTTTATTTAGCAACTGGCTTTTTCATTTGGAAAGGCCCCATAGATTGCAGTTATCAGAGTTGGAGTTTCTTGTGATCCCTGAAAGGAAGGATCCCCTTGTCTCCCTCCCCCATCGAGCTCTCTCTAGTGAAGTCCGTACTGATCATGTAACCGTCTGCTCTGCACCACACCCTGCCAAAGGCTTCTGAAAGCTTCTGGGCAGATCTGAACAGGCAAGCAAGTTGGAGAGCGAAGCTTGTGAAACTCGGTTCTGCCTGAGCTGCATGCCATGCATTTTCCAGCTCTTTTGTAACTCAGTGACTTAGTGAGAAACCCCAAACATTAATTTGACTACAAGTTCCGAAAATGAATCTGTTGTACTCACCTCGGGTGTTTCCCTGTGCACAGAAATAAGGAGTGGTTTCCTAGAGTCATTGTGTGTTAAGAGTGGCAGTTTTCCAGAATCCCATTCCAGCATTTAGAACTTTTAGAGGTGGCTTAATTCCTGCTCAAACATTCTTACTTCACTCTTTGCCTCAAAGGCAGATGGTCAGTCCTAGGTCACACCCACTTGGTAAACTCCCCTAGCCCCATCCCAGTTGGTGAATGGAGGCTGCAGTGGTGGGCTCAGAGTGGAAACTCCAGCACGCAAGGCCTTTCTGTTCTCCCAGAGTTGGCAGCTTATTCTTTAGCTGTCACACAAGCATTCAGCTTTCTATATTTTCTTTCTTTGTGTGACAGATACGTTCCTTTCATAAAATAGAAATACATCATGTCTAAGGAAGAGCCTGAGTTTCAGCAATGCAACCATTTTGGAACCAAGCTACTCTCAATATTATAGCACCAAAGAAAAAAATGTGGGGTTTTTCCTCCAAAAGTAGAACAAAAATTCTTAATTAAAAATAATTTGTACCTAAATATTTATTTTGAGACTTCTGATGAGTGAACTGGCTGACATAAGAATGGAGAAATTTGCCAATTAGCAATTTTGGCGAATTGCATTAAACTTCACAGAATCCAAATAAAAGATACCTTTTATTTTCCTCATTGTTTTGGTGAATTTTTCCACACAAGGGTAGTTCAAAGTGCCACATGCTCACACTAGATACAGTTTTTACTCCACAAACCTCTGAGACGTCAGAAGAAACTCCTGACTTGCCTGAGTGGCTGTGTTGCCAGGACATCACCTGAGGTAGGCAGCAGCCAGCCCAAGGAGCTGCTGCCAGGTCAGGAGTGTGCACGAACCTCAGTTATCCTTTGCTCACTTGAAAATCTTCTATTGGGGCATCAAATCAACACAAGAAAATGAGGCCAGAAGGAATCTTTTATCAAAGTTTAATTCATGACCAATAATATAATTTTTCTGGGCTTGCCTTGGTCTTCAGCCATGGAGGGGGCGTTTATAATAAAAATCCCTCTGAGATAGACTGTAAAGGCTTAGGCTGTAATCACAGGGAACACCTCTTCTGAGATAGGAGGTTTTATATAAGACCCTCATCAGTTACAGAAAGCCCATCACGATGGAATAGATATTGGTACAGCAGTCAGGACTGCTGGATCCTTTTACAGCTTTACAGCTGTTTGACCCTGGGTAAGTCACTGCCCTTCTCTGAGCTTTAGTTTCCTGTCTGTATAAAGAGTTAGCCTGGGTGCTCTGAAGAAGCCTTTCAGCTCTGATAGAGGAAGAATATATAATTATAAGATGAATTGGGAAGTCATGGCCAGACCAGCTGTCAGAACATGGTTCCCCAACTGTGGAGACCCTGTGAGAAACCTCTGCCTACAGGGTTCCTCTGTGGACCAAAACTTATAGAAGTACAGAGGATCCTCCCACCTCAGAATCTCTGGGCTGCCACTCAAAACACTTTTGACACAGCTGCCAAGGGGACTTTGAAGTATCAGTCTGGTTCTGGTCACCTGCCAGCTCCCCTTCCCAAAGGGGCATGCCTGGTTCACCTGGACATACCTGACAGGTGATAAACCTATTCTTGTCTGGAAGACAGTGAAGGAGAATCTCCACTCAGCACCTTGGGCTATAGAAGTGGGAGGGAAGGAGATGTCATACCCAAATAATTCTTTTATGTATGGGCAACTGCTAAACTGAAAACACACCACAGAAATAACTCAGAGGTGCATTGAGATTGTGTTAGGAAAAGAAACTGGAAAATGGCTCACATGAATCAATGTGAACATTTAATGGGCCTTAATTGGAACCTTATCCTACTATACTTAGAACAGAGAGATGAAAGCAGAAGAAATCTGAGAGACCATTTATTTCTCTTGAGAAAGCAGTAAACTGGAAACTCCAAAAAGATTTGATGACTATTATATTTTTATGATTAAATAAAATTGTCATAGACTAGTGCTGGAGAGCCCATAAATGTTCCGTGGAAAGTATCCATGCTTTTCTGGCAGCTATTAGGTTATGACCAGAAAACCTATCAGCCCGTGCGCTTCATTTATTAACCCTGCTGTTCTCATACCACCCAAAAGCTCCATGGTAAGGCAAGTTTGTCCTCAGTTCTCACAGGAAAGGTCCAAATGCAACTTAGAACCTTTGAATTTTAAGGCATTATTACATGCTGTCCATTCATCTACCCACCTCCCTGTGCCTCCATGCACATATCCCGTTAGTCTATAATGGACATAGTCTTTCGGGGGGGGAGGGAAGAGAGAATATGTATAAGAAATCAGTTCTCTTTTCTTAAATAAGCTAGATTAGAAAATCAGAATAGGTACTCATTGAGAATTTGGGGGTGGCATATTTTATGTGATGACTTTTTTCCTTTGTAAGAAAAAAGTATTATAAGCACCTTCTCTTTTTACCATGTTTAAATGTCTTACCTATGCAGGTATGGGCAGCACAGGATCATGATTGCCCATAGCAATGATATATGCTATGGATCATATTATGTCTGCAGGTTCACAGGCCTTCAGAGATCATCTATTCCAACTGCCCTCATTTCCAGAGAGGAGAAGGACTTACTCCAGGTCACTGGAACCAGGCCTCCTGATATATTATCCAGGGCTTTCTGTGACCAACCTTCCTCCCATCCTCAGCCCCAATGGTAAAAGAGACACAGATAATACAAATATACACAAAAAAATCCAAAATAAAGTAGTTTCTCAAATTTATGATGATATGGTGAGCCTGTGTAATTTACAAGGTTAGTGTTCTATAGACAGGGTTTTCTCAAATGTAAATTAAAATGGAAGCAGCACTTGTTGCCATCATCCCTGATTAGCTGTAGAGCCCATGACTTTTAGCTTAGCCAGGTCTTTGAGAAAATCTAGCCCAACTTTCTTGTGCTGTGTTTGAACAGAATTTAAAACATGCTTCACTTAAAAGGTAACTCTTCTCACAGAATAGACAATATGAAAGAAGGAAAAAGAGGCCCTAACACAGAACAGAAGACTGGAAGGTAACTCATTCTTGGAGAAATGCCAGTATTGTTAGCTTTTCGTCGCTATGAACATTCATCACTCATTCCTTTTCTCATTCATCAACTTTTACAAAATGCCCACACTGTATCAAACCATGTGCTAGGAGATGCAGAAATGAGCACAACCCAAACCTTGTCCTTATGACATCCACATCCAGGGGCAGTGCCTTCAGTGCTGAGATTGATTCCTTCCTTCAGCAGACATTTATTGAGTGCCTGCAGTGTGCCAGGCCCTGTTCCAGATATCCAGGATACAGTGGGAAGCAAAATAGACAAAGTCCCTGCCCTTAAGTTGCTGACATTCTTGGGGCTGGGGGAAATAATTAACAAACGTGGATCTATGCCAGAGGTTCCTCTTGAAACTGTTTCACAGTGGAGGTGGATGTTGGAGCTGATACCTGTAAGTGGAGTAGATCCTTAGGAGGTAGCAAGGTAGGAAAGACATTCTAGGTATTGGAAGGAACATTAGCAAAGGTATTGAGATGTAAAATGACCTGGCAGGTTCAGGGGACTGCAAGCTGTTTATTCTGACTGGAGCTCAGGATGTAGGAGACACAAGAGCTAAGACTAAAGAGGCAGGCAGGGTCCAGGTCAGGAGGGACCCAAGAACTTGAGGATTGATCCCCTCAGAGACAAGGACCCCCTAAATGTTACAAGCAGGAGAATGATATGCTCAGACTACGTCCCAAAGTCCCAAATGTGGAGAATGGTAGGTGGGCATCAGACTTCCACACTGAAGCCCTAGGGCTGTAGACAAGCGTCTCTGGTTCTGAAGCATTATTCTCCCCTGCAGGAATAGAATGATGTTTGAGGAGGGGAAAAGCCTTTTTTGCATCCTTCTGCTGTTGGTACCCAGCACAGCCTTTTCCCATAGGAAGCAGAGAGCAGCTGGTCAGGGGCCATCTCACTCAGTTTCCCTGGAGGGACACAGCAAAACAGCCATTCACCCCCTCACTACATGAGAAAAGCCCTTGTTTCTCTAGGATCACCTGGTTTCCAAAGCCTATAAAAGGCCAATCCCCCAACTACTGACTTTTTAGCTTCTTCTGGTGATCCTGGCTGCTTTCTTTCCTCTTTCCCTTCTTCCTTCTCTCTCATCCCTCCTCATCCTTGACACTTTGCTGGTGCTAGAGAGCAATGGATCCCTGGGACCACCAGGGAGAAGGCTGGTGCTTAAAGGGGCTACTTCCCATATGGTCTGCCAAGGTTGCTGTACTTAATCTCAGCTTGGAAATCATCTAATGGAAGAAGCAGATTTGGGAGGATAGGAATTTGTTTGCAGTGCTAGCCAAGGGACTCTTTGTGTTTCTCTGCTCTGATTTTGACTTGATCATGTATATGTATAGACTCTTCAAACTTTTCTCCTGAGATTTTAAAATAAAGCCACTTCTGTACCCTCCCTACCCTAACCCCAAGGCATCAGATTAAGCAAGGTGTGTGTTTGGGGCATGCCATATTCTTTATGGCACATAGAGGTCATTGGCCTCAAAGACCCTCTTGTCATATTGCTCCTGGGCCTGGTCTCCAGGTGTGACAAACTTGACAAGAGCAATGTGGACAGAGATGCTTGGCTCTTGCACTGGCCTAGCCTGGCCACTGCAGCTGCTGCCTTTTTACTGTAGCATTGTAGCAGGACCAGTTTTGTGGAGAGGAATGCAGCAACTACTTTGTTTCTGCTCTGCTAAAAAAATATTCTTTGTTCCAATGATTTACAAATTCTCTCTGCTGTCTTTTTTAATGAATTTAGATGTCTAGACACCTATTTTTGCCCCTGCTAGGGACACCTTGTCTCTGACAAGGGAAAAAGTAAAACAGGAATTCTTAGGCATAAAGAATTTGCCCTGGTGAAATTTAACTATTTACATTTCTGTCTGACTCCATATACCACTCACCCTACCACACCAACCAATGGAACTGGTTTGGCCTTAGGTTTTGACAGGTGCTTACAAAGCCAGCAGAAAGAATCTGCTTCTGCCTCACCCTGCCCCTCCTCTCTGTAGCACTGGCTGTTGGACCAGATAGGGTGCTGGCCAAAATACCCAGCTAACTGTTCTCACACATAGAAAAATGGTGTTATCTGAGTCCTTGAAGGCCCGGGATGGGTAGGCCCAGAGCTCTGGTGTGGTAGGTACAGGCTCCTTGGAGTAAGGATTTGGTCCTCAGTCATTCATTCCCCAGAGAGTTAATGAACACCTGTTTTCCAGGCACTGTGCTAGACACTATGCCAAATACTAGGAATACAGCAGTGAATATAGGGGGCTTAACCACTATCTTTACAGAGCAGACAGTCTTGAGACTGTTGAAACTGGGGATTCATAGCAGTCTGTCTTTGCCTAAACAACTGCTCTGGTATCTGGAGCAGGGCCATATGTGGTTCTGCCTTCTGGTCTGTGGCAGGCACAGGGCTGGGGTCCCAGTGATGTAAGTGTTTAGAAACTTGCCAGAGGGCCCCGTGGGGAACAAAGCAACTAATAAAAATAACGCAATATGGAGAGCTTTCTAAAACCACTGATGGAGTTCTCCTAAATAAGGAGAAAATGCAGGATCACTCTTAGGTCTTAGAAAAATCAGAAGAGGCAGAGTATAAGTAGGTAAAACAGAACTGGACCATTTTCTGTTGTTTCCTTGAATATAATGAGTTCTAGAGAGCTGGAAATTTTACTATAGGACATCATGATTTTATCTATTATGTATGTAGATTATATAATAGAGAGAGCAAGGACCAGGCGCAATGGCTCACACCTGTAATCCCAGCACTTTGGGAGGCTGAGGTGGGTACATCACAAGGTCAAGAGTTCAAAACCAGCCTGGCCAACATGGTGAAACCCCATCTCTACTAAGAATACAAAAATTAGCCAGGCGTGGTGGCATGTGTCTGTAATCCCAGCTACTCAGGAAGCTGAGGCAGGAGAATTGCTAGAACCCGGCAGGTGGAGGTTGCAGTGAGTGGAGATCGCACCACTGCACTCCAGCTTGGGTGACAGAGCAAGACTCCATCTCAAAAAAAAAAAAAAAGAGGGAGCAAGAAAGTACTACTTTATTTTTATATTATATTTTATTATTTAGTGTCATAGTTTGGTATGGTCAGGGAATAAACTATTCCCATATAAGTGAATTTTTCAAATGACCAAATTTACCTTTAAAAAACAATATGTGGGCTGAGCGCGATGGCCCATGCTTATAATCTCAGCACTTTGGGAGGCCGAGGCAGGTGGATCACCTGAGGTCAGGAGTTTGAGACCAGCCTGGCCAACATGGTGAAACCCCATCACTACTAAAAATACAAAATCAGCTGGGCATGGTGGCAGGCACCTGTAATCCCAGCTACTCAGGAGACTGAAGCAGGAGAATTGCCTGAACCTGGGAGGTGGAGGTTGCAGTGAACAGAGATTGCCATTGCACTCCAGCCTGGGTGAGAACAGTGACAGTCCATCTAAAAAAAAAAATGTGTTTAACATTAACTTTCCAGTCCCTTTTACAATATTATGACGTCTCCTTTCATCTTAAACCAATTATGCTGAATACATTATGTATTTTTGATGCCTTAAGAAATGAGTTCCTACTACGATGTTAAGGCACGTTATCATCATTATGTATGTGGAAGCAGATTTTTAAAGTGTAGCATACTAAGTAAGGATAATTGGTTATAACAAGATATTTTACTACAATACAGTAATGCTCTCTCAAGACCAACTGAAAAGGGTAGAGATACTTACTTTTACACCAAATGGTTCTAGGCAACTTTTTGAATTCTCATGTCTGCTTAAAATAATTTTAATTCTCACACCTTCACTTACTAATGTCAGCTGGTGCTTCTTCCTCTTGTCAATTTACTTAAACCAGCAGTGTCCTTTCTAAATGCTGATTTCATTCTACTCTAGGCCAGAAAGCCCAGTTCTATTAGACTTGCTTCTGAAATGTGACTTGGTAGATTGCGTTGGAGTTTGGAAGACTTTCTTGTAAGTAACTGGCATGGATTTTGTGGAAATACTGGGCACTCTGTGAAGGCAAGAATGTCTCTGATTTGTTCAGTATTCCATTCCCAGTGCCTCACACCATACTTGGCTAGAGTAGATGCTCAGCAAATATTTGATGAATGGACTAATCTCTCTGCTCAGAGGCCTGCTTGCTCCCTTTCAGGTTCTTGACTGAATTCCATGTGGTCACAGTTGGAGGAAAAGGTCCCTCTGGGTGAGGGAATCAGGCTGTTTTACATTTATACAACGTGATAGACTCCCCTTGGGCCTTCCTAGCCACTCCTTGGAATTTTATGGAGTGAATATGACAATTGTCATTTTACAAATGTGAAATCTGCAAACTCTTTCCAGGAGAATTTGCATTTTTAATCCAGATTCGTGACCACTCACTATCCCACTTTCCTTTCTTTCTTAAAATTTAAATTTTGGGTAATACTATACATGCAATACCAAGTAGTAATATTACAAATATATTTGACATGATAGCATTTGTTTCAAAAATATAAGACAAGTTTTGCAAGGCACTCAAAACTTGTCAAGGCTGCTCCAGAGGCATCCAAATAAATGGCCATCCTAAGATAGTGCTAATTTGAAGTCACATGTTCCAACAGTTCACTCCTGAGAATCTAGCCCCATCACCAACCCTTCCTCTCTTTCAAGTTCTTACATCTGACAATATGAGACAAACCCTTGGCACAGCCAGCACATAACCAAGAACTGGTTATTTGATATCAAGCCAAGAAGAGTATAGGTTTTTTGAAAAAAAGTCTTTTGTGTTAATCTGTCTGTGTCAGTTGGTTTGTCTATTTGAATGGCAGTATGTCATCCTCATCTTCATCCGGACTGGCAGAGCCATGCAAGAAGCTGGCTGGCAGCCAGTCATGGAAGTGAGTTCAGGCCTAGTGACAGAGAGCCCTTCTGCCCAGGAAGGAGTGGCCTCATGAGTCCAGTGGCCATAGATGGGCCTTTGAGGTGAGGAAGAAGCCAGCATTCGGAATAATAAGATTGCTAAGCCCAGCTCTGCCAATGACTAGCTGAAGGACCTGGGACAAGCTCTCTTGAACTTTCTGAGCATTAGTTTCCCCATTGTAAGGATATAGTCATCCATGTCTGCCCATTTCAGAGTTTAGAGACTTGGATAATGTAGGTAGAGGGGCTTTATAGCCTACTAAGTACCGTCTCTGCCAGTAAGAGGTTTTCTGCTGTGTTAACTGAGGTTTTGGCACAGCATTGTCCTGGAAGACTTTGAATTCCTTCATACCAAGTGAAACACCAGTGTTGCCTACACCTGAAAAAGTGGGAGGAGCTTTTCCAGAACTCTTCTTGTAACCAGACCAGGGATCCCTGAATTGGTCCCAGGATCCTGAGGATTCTAATCCTAATTTTCTTTTAGGGTAAGAGACAGCTTATCACAAAATATATTCTTCAGGGACTTGATGTGCAGACCTAAGGTAATGTAGACACCACTGAAGCCTTCAATCCAAAAAATGACATCTGTATTTCATGAGATGAGATGTGGTATGATTCTCCCCCAAGGCAAGGCACCAATTAGTCTGTTAACTAGGGGCCCCTTGTCACTTTATTTCATTCATTCCAGTAACTTTGAGGCCCTCCTTCTGTGCCTCGCCCCCAGCAGAGCAATGGAGGATTCAATACCAAAAACATAGTTCCTGCCCTTCTGGAACTTGGGATTCAGCTACATATACTTAGTTATGTGATAGTTGCTGCCATGTCTTTGGGTTGAAAAAGAAAGGCTGCAGGCCGGGCGCAGTGGCTCAAGCCTGTAATCCCAGCACTTTGGGAGGCCGAGACGGGCGGATCACGAGGTCAGGAGATCGAGACCATCCTGGCTAACACGGTGAAACCCCGTCTCTACTAAAAAATACAAAAAACTAGCCGGGCGAGGTGGCGGGCACCTGTAGTCCCAGCTACTCGGAGGCTGAGGCAGGAGAATGGCATAAACCCGGGAGGCGGAGCTTGCAGTGAGCTGAGATCCGGCCACTGCACTCCAACCCGGGCGACAGAGCGAGACTCCGTCTCAAAAAAAAAAGAAAGGCTGCCTTTGGCTGTGCTGCCTGGGAAGACTTACTGGGCTTAAGGATTTCCTTAAGTGCTTCAAGGGAAGCTCATCCTTGCCCTCAATCAGGAGTCCACAACACCAGCCTATTAGCTTTGGCTCTTCCTGCTCTGTTTTCAGGTTGACAAGTCTAACACAACGGCCTCAAAACACAGACATGCACAGTAAGTTAAGTCACTGTTTCTTTGTACCACTTACCTGTATTTCTTGGATCATGCTTTTCCTGGATTTTCTTTTCAGAGCTGTCAGAATACATTTCCTACTCTGACACTGCAAGATCCTGGCTGGCAGCCCCAGCACTGTTTGTACAGCTCTCTCCCATGCAGGCAGGGCCAGGGAGAGACCTCAGCAATGGCTTCCCAGGTGGCATGAAACTTGCTGATGAGTCCCAGCCAGAGAGTAGGGCCTGCCTCTGCCAGACCCTGTGCTCTGAAGAGTAGTCCTATGGAGAGATGGGGCTGGGGCAATGGGGGAGGGGGACAAGAGGATGGAAAGCATTTAGGAAGCCTCACACAGGGAGGGGGATTCTGATCCTGAAAGTGTGTGGAAGTCAGGTCTAGCAGGAGAAGACTCAGAGCAGCAGAACTGGTCAGCTAACCAAACATTCATAACTAACATTGTTCTGTACTTTACGGTCACAGACGCTATCTCATTGGATCCTCATCTAAATCCTGAAGGCTGCCATCTACCCTCATTTTATAAAGACTCTAAGGCTCAAATTAGTTAAGTGACTATAGCAGATCAGTGGGCAGAGCCAGACCTAGAGCCCGGGGCTGCCTAACACCAGCACTCTTGAGCTGTAGCTTCATGGCTTTTGGCCATTGAGAGACAATTGGCCCAGGAAAAGCCACTCAACTGACTCTGAAATGCACCTGCTTAGAAATGGTAGCCTTTTTTTTTTTTTTTTTGAGACGGAGTCTTGCTCTGTCGCCCAGGCTGGAGTGCAGTGGCCGGATCTCAGCTCACTGCAGGCTCTGCCTCCCGGGTTTACGCCATTCTCCTGCCTCAGCCTCCCGAGTAGCTGGGACTATAGGCGCCCGCCACCTCGCCCGGCTAGTTTTTTGTATTTTTTAGTAGAGATGGGGTTTTACCGTGTTAGCCAGGATGGTCTCGATCTCCTGACCTCATGATCCGCCCGTCTCTCCCTCCTAAAGTGCTGGGATTACAGGCTTGAGCCACCATGCCCGGCCCCAGAAATGGTAGCCTTTCTAATGGAACGTAATTCCGGCTGAGGTTGATGAGAAATGATGAGGATTGTGCTATGGAATGAACTACGTTCCCAAAATTCATGTGTTAAAACCCTAACCTGCAATGTAGTTGTATTTCGAGATAGGGCCTTTAGGAGGTAATTAAATGAGGTTGTAAGGGCGGTGCCCTAATCCAATATGACTGATGGCCTTTTAAAAGGAAAGAAGAGATCTCGCTCTCTAAATGCACTCACCAAGGAGAGACCATGTGAGCACATAGCAAGAAGGCAGCTGCAAACCAGGAAGGCCCTCACCAACCCCACCATGCTGGTTCCCTGATCTCAGACTTGCAGCCTCCAGAACTGTGGAAAATAAGTTTCTCTTGTTTAAGTGGCCTAGTCTATGGTATATTGTTATGGCAGTCCAAGCCAACTAAGATAGTTTTGTGTTGAATCTATGAGCTTCTTCCCTCCACCGAAAATTCACCTGCGGTTTCCAGGTGCCCACTAGCCCCTGCTTTGAAGACCGAAAGAGGAGCTGTGCACCCACTGTCTTCTTTCCAGAGAACGATCAGGAATAGCTCCAAGGAAGCCTTGAAGTACTCTCTCGTGTTTTCTGTTTAGTCAAAGAGTTGCCATATGATTTCTCCCAAATTCAAAATGTAGGAATATAATTTTCAGTGAGAAAGATTATATATATATTTACTGATTTATTTTTATATGTCTCCCATGTGTTTTTAAAATAGGGGGTACAAGTGTACTGTTACACAGACATATTGCATATTGATGAAGTCTGGGCTTTTAGTGTAACAATCACCTGAATAGTATACATTGTACCTATCAGGTAATTTCTCATTCCTCACTCTCCCGCCACTTTCCCACCTTTCCCTCCCATTTCTGTTCTTTCACTCTATATGTTCACATGTACACAGTATTTAGCTCCCACTTACAGGCAAAAACATGTGGTATTTGACTTTCTGAGTATTTCGCTTAAGATAATGGCCTGCAGATCCATCCATGTTGCTGCAAAAGACATGATTTCTTTTTTTTTGTTTTGTTTTATGGCTGAGTAGTATTTTATGGTGTATTTATATATGCACATACATACCTCGCTTTCTTTACCCAGTCATCTATTGATGGACATTTAGGTTGGTCCATCTCTTTGCTATTGTGAATAGTGCTGTCATAAACATACAAGTGTGAGTGTCTTTTCTATATGATGATTTATTTTCCTTTGGGTAGATATCCAGGTGGTAGTTCTGTTTTCGGTTGAGAAACCTCCTACTGTTTTCCATAGAAGTTGTACTAATTTACATTCCCACCAACAGCGTACCAGCATTTTCTTTTTTCTGTATCCCCACTGACATCTGTTATTCTTTGACTTTTTAATAATAGCCATTCTGATTGTTGTAAGATGGTATCTCATTGTGGTTTTAATTTGCATTCATCTGATGATTAGTGATGTTAAGCATTTTTTCATATGCTTGTTGGCCATTTGTATGTCAGAAATAATATATTTAAAGATCCAGCATTCTGGGTCATATTCTCATTCTTAATTGGGTACTTGGTGACACCAGTGTATACACTTTGTGAAAACTGAGCTATTCACCTAAGCGAGGTAGGTGAGTGGCCATAGGGGTGTGTGTGTGTGTCATCAATAAAAAGGTTACTTCTTTTTAAATTCACCACCTTAAAACCCAGAGCAATGGAGCAATTTGCCCAGGGTCACAAAGCCAGTCGGTAAATAAATACAAGAACCCAGATCTCCTAGCTCTTTAGTTAGCACCTCTTTAAGAATCACATCCAAGAACAAGGTTCAATTTCAATGTCTTTTGATCTGAATATTGTTGGAAATTCCGTTGATTTCCTCAGTGCCCTACTCTGCATCTGAAGGTGGACATCATATTTGAAAGACTGCTTCTCATTATTATTGAGGCCATGCATGCTCCCTACTTGCTCTCTCTGATGGGTGTGGCCATCAAAGAAATCTACAGGTAGTCCATTCTCTGCTGTTGGTGCAGTGCTCTGCAAAGAGTCTCTGTAGGAAGCCCCTTTATGTTTGTGTTGGCCTTGTGTACTCTGAAAGGTGAGGTAGGTGGCTGGTCAGGCTCACGGTGGTGCTTGCCTTAGGACTTATGGGCAGCCCTTTGTCTGGACAAAGGTGACAAACCAACAATTATTGACTTAGTAACAGCTCCATAAGTAAGGCAAATGGAGAGAACACCATAGTATAAATCTGAGATGTCTCTTAATTATGCATATTTTGTTCATTGAGCAAGACTCTCATATCCCATGATGACTCTACTGACTTTGGAAAGCTCAAGCAGTGCAAGTGACATTTTACCACCTAAGGCTTAAGAGTGAATGGTGGAATGAAATAAAACTGAGCCCTGCCCTCATCTCCCCATCTATCAAAAAGCCCCTCAGACAACCCTCTCAAGACAACCCTACTCAAAACGCCGATCATCAAGGTCAGGCTGTTTGCATTCCCAGCCCTGCCCCCTGCCGCAAAGGGTAGTGCTTAGTCCAATTCAGCTGACAGTTCATCTGTGCTCATGACATCAGACTGCCACCCTCTGTACCACAAGCCCACCTAAATTAGCCCACTGAGTGTTAGTGCTGAGGGCTGGCCCCTTCCTGAACCTCCTGATCCTGTCTCCACAATGTCTAAAATGTGGTTGGAAAAACAGCATAGACTAGATGTCCCTTTCTGGCTCATAACCAAGTCATGGGGTGGTAGGGTTGGGAGTTCTTATCAGTCCTAGTAAACTCCTTACCTGTAGCCTGGTTAACTCCTGTCATAGGTGGTCCAATGGGTAAAACTCCTTAGAACTCCAAGGTAACCAAACTGCCTACATCCATTTGCATCTTCTGCGGTCCAGGGATTTAAAAGTAATGGCTTCTGGCAAGTCATCTCACTGCACTGTTGGTCATCTCTGTAAACGGCAGCTGATAACTAGCTCTGTTCCTTGAGGGAACCAACAGGTCCCTAAGGGGCTCTGCCTCACCCCAGTGAGGTTCAGGAGCCCAAATGGAGTAAGTTCCATTTAAGCTCTTCATGTTCTGCGCTGATATGCCAGGAACTAGGAGTTGTCTTTAACATTGTACCTGTGCCAGCCAGACTGGCTAGTATAATATCTTTTCAATTAGCAAATCTTCCAATAATAGCGTTTTAACAATGAAGTTCTAAAGAAAAAACTTGTTCTTAATTTTTGTCCAAGGAAGGGAAAAAAAGAAGACTTCTAATAATCATATCATCATAAATTCTAATGTGGTGACCATTTGGCTGTGTTACAAAATTTGTAGCTAATAGTTAAAATAAAGATTTAAGTAAATGCTTATATCAATAAAGTAAATGACAGGGCATATTCTTCTCAGCCAGAGTCAGAAATGGCAGCACATAGCCATGTGCTGAATTGTCACACAGTGCAAGTCTTTAAAATTCCTTCTGGATTTGGAGGTATTAACAAGTCCCTATCAACAGTCTCTAAAGGCTTTTGATGTCATTTTAGCTATTGAACGAAAATATGTGAACTATTACTTTGTTGATTTTGTTCTTAAACTAAACTGCATTATCATCTGAGAGTGTGTTCTTAAAGTATTGTTAAAAGTACTTTGAAAACTTGTAAATCCCTGTAATTTATGTTTCTCCTGCCTCTGCTGTTTCATTCTGTCCTTCTGGTTTTAATTTGAATGTAGCCCTGTCTGGGTGTGTACCTGTAAAATTGTTTTTCCAAGTACAATTTACAGTTCTGACCTTAGGTTTACAGTGTTCCTAATCTTCTAGGAGCTTCCTCGTATACCACGAAGTGGGCTTTGGGTCACCCAGCTCTTTCATATTAGAACTCTCTAATCAAGGTTACTTGAAACAGATCTAATTTTGACCTTTCTTACTATCATGGAGGCCTAGGGAGTAAATTAAGAAGGCTTCCCTGCAAGCCCATTCGTTGCATTGCCCTATTTCTTTAAATGTACACAGTTGTAAACTTAGACTGTTTCAAGACAACAGTCTCATTTATCTAAACAGTTCTTTTAGACTCAGTGGCACTGATGGAAACAAAGATAAGAAGTATAGATTGGACAAAGGGTCTTTTGGAGCCTGTAACTTTTTCTGAAACTGTTCCCATTTTCCTTAGAATTAGCTTTTCTTTCTTGGACCTACCTGCATACAGAATAGATCTATCTGCATTGAGTGTATTCAGTGAGCTAAGTTAGGGGAAGACTGCAGTGGGCAGGGCCTTACTTTCTTGTGAGTGAGCTCTTTGCAGGTTTTAAGGAATATGACTACTCTGCTTTAAGGGGGCATGGGGAGCACTTTGTTAAAGCAGTGTGCATTCTGAATCCATTTCACAGGCGTCCTTAACTCTGTGGCAACTACACCTTTCATCATGGATTATAATAACTTTTAAATGAGTGCAAAACTTTCAGGATCTTTTCCTTAAGTTGGGAAATGAGATTTTTTTTTTTTTTTTTTTTCTGTTGTTTTCAAGTATCACTTAAATTAAGCTCTGTTATGGAGTTAGGAGTCTTTTTCTTTACACTACTTCAGCATGTTTTCCGTGGTTCTAGTCAACACTGTTGCAGGCGGGTGACGGACAGACCGGGGCGTTTTGGCAGCTGACCTGGGCTGCTCCTCCATTTCAGGTAATAGTGCAGTCCGGCCGCCACCCGACAGTGCTGCAGAAGCTCTGCCAGTTGCCCTTCCAGTATTTCAGTGACCCACGGCTGATCAAAGTACTGTTCCCTTCACTTATCGCTGCTTGTTACAACAACCATCAGAACAAGATCATTCTGGAGCAAGAGATGAGCTGTGTTTTACTGGCCACTTTCATTCAGGTACCTTCTACATTATACCTAATTGTCTAGCTTTATGTGTAAACTAATGCAACAGAAATGTAAAAGTAAGCCAGCTGTTTATTTTTGCTTTCCATACTACCTTTTAAAATCTTTACATATTTATGTGCTCCAAAATTAATTTTTAAAATATCAGCATAGTTTCTGAAATATTAGTGGAACCGCAGTTGGGTGTTATATAATTTCTACTTGGAGGAATTCAAGGAAAGGATATTTTTCCAGTTAATGAACTGGTAACCCGTACTCAGGAAATGTTTTTAAAAGACTGCCAGATTTCTTTAAGGCTTTAACTATTGTATTTATCTTGCTTTTATTCTAACTATAGGAAATAGATAAAATTGCTGAAGAAAGATGAATTAAAACTAGTTGTACATTTTTAAATAAATATGATTTTCATATATACATAATGTGTAAAATAAAAACCTGTTATATTGATTTTTTTAATGTAAAACAACTTTCAAGTACAGCCTTATATTTTTTCTGATCCAGTTAAATTCTGTAGGGCTAGAATCAGAATTAGTGCCATAGCAAAGTACTATTTCCACATCTAAATTAACTCAGTCAACTGAAAAACCAAGTTGACTATGCTTTAACATTTGCTACTAACTCATCCTGTGAAATTTTTTGTCATTGTAGAGCATTATTTACTGAAAATCTCCCATTTCTTTCAAATGTTCCACCATAAGATGTGTTTTTGCTCCATGACACACATGTGATGAGTAGATAGTACTTTCTGGTCTTCAGAATAATGAAACAGAAAGCAGAGTTCTGTATTAGTATTCTTCCATATTCTGGTGAATATACATCTGTCACCGTCAGAAGGATATGATAGTGCCCAGCTGGCTGCAAACTAGAGGATAGCCAAGGAGTTCCCCGAGCCCTCATCTTAGACAGCATTTCGAAGTTTACATTTTCCAAACTATCCTGTATTAGATAATTAATAAACACAACTAGATCAATTATGTTAGAAAAGTTTTGTTTTCGGCTTAATTGTTCTGTTTGAATCTACATTTTATTTTCTGCAAAAAGTTAAATTAGATATTCAGATCTACAAATATGGATTTCAAAAACTGTCTTATAGTTAATATCTTAAGAAATTTTATAGTATATAACATCATATCGACACTTAGGATTCTTCATATATTTTTAGAGCCTTAGGAGTAAATAAAATAGAAAATACATTATGGGCCGGGTGTGGTGGTTCACATCTGTAATCCCAGCACTTTGGGAGGCCAGGATGGGCAGATCACTTGAGGTCAGAAATTTGAGACAAGCCTGACCAATATAGTAAAACCCATCTCTACTAAAAATACAAAAACTAACTGACCGTGGTGGCAGGCACCTGTAATCCCAGCTACTCGGGAGGCTGAGGCAGGAGAGTTGCTTGAACCTGGGAGGCAGAGGTTGCAGTGAGCCAATATCACGCCACTGAACTTCAACCTGGGTGACAGAGCAAGACTCCATCAAAAAAAAAAAAGAAAAGAAAAGAAAATACAAATACATTATGGATAATTTTAAGAATGTGCTCTTTCTAAATTCAGATTATTCATTCTTTTATTCAACAGGTAATGTCTGAGTATATAAAGTATGCTGGGCACTGACTGCTCTAGGCACTGCAAAATACAGCAACAAATAAAACAGATAAAAATTCCTGCCTCCACAGATCTTTGATTAAAGTGGGGGACAGTCAAGCAAAAGAAAAAAAAATTAGTAAAACAAATAGTATGTCAGATGCTATGCTAAGTGCTATGGCAATAAGTGCTGTGGAGAAAAGCAAGGCCGGAAAAGGAGCTAGGGACTTCGGGGAGATGATGTGCAGGTTTTTATGGTATGGGCAGAGAACCCTCAACAAAGACAGTGATGTTTGAGCGAAATCAGTTTCATCTGTATCAGCTTAGTTCCTTATGTTTTCAACTGCATAGACAATGACTTATAATTATACAAATGATATCAGGATCGAAAGAGTATATATATTTCTTGTGTTGATCAGATATTGATCACAAAGTACTAAGTCTACCTTTATTACAAAAAAAAACTATGTATTTAACACACAAATTTTGTAAATGCTAAAAAAATTTCTTATATAGTTTATTTCAGATAGCATCTTAGACTTGTGGAGTTAAATCAAGTTTCTTTCTATAAATAATTGTGCTGAAGAGAATGGATATAGATAGGATTTTTGTTTATAAAGTGGTTCCTCAAGGCCTCTATGTGTTACATTATAACTAAGTTACTAGAAAATGATATTAAAATGGGAGCGGATTGTCTTAGGTTTCTGAAGATTTACGTATTATATTTACATTTCTCATTTTCCATCTACATGCAAAATTACCAGACTTTAAGATTTAGCTGCAGAATACATAGGGCTTTTATATTTGTACTTTTTAAAAAATGATCAAAATCTGTTGATATTTTAAGATAGCAAATTTGGCTTAAATTCTAGTTTATTAGATAAAAAGTTATAATTTCCAAAGTAGGCAGCAAGCTGTCTCCTGGTGATAATTTAGCAAGATGTAAGTCATTACTGTTTGGTTTAAATTTATGAGAACTTGGACTACATAACATCAGTTTCTTCAGCATTTATATTTGGGCCCCAAAATATTCATACAAAAGTGGTTGCATGAATCAGAAGTATATTTAAAACCACCCTTAGGCCGGGCGCGGTGGCTCAAGCCTGTAATCCCAGCACTTTGGGAGGCCGAGACAGGCGGATCACGAGGTCAGGAGATCGAGACCATCCTGGCTAACACAGTGAAACCCCGTCTCTACTAAAGAAAAAAAAATACAAAAAACCAGGCGAGGTGGCGGGCGCCTATAGTCCCAGCTACTTGGGAGGCTGAGGCAGGAGAATGGCGTAAACCCGGGAGGCGGAGCTTGCAGTGAGCTGCACTCCAGCCTGGGCGACAGAGCGAGACTCTGTCTCAACAACAACAACAACAACAAAAGACCACCCTTAGTGAAATTCTCTGTTCATAGCATTGATAGAAAAACACTTCTCTCCTCATACAGGATTTGGCACAGACTCCAGGTCAAGCAGAAAACCAGCCTTACCAACCCAAAGGTATGTCTCTATTGAAATTAAATTTCATGTGTTTGTTAGCCAAATGAACATCTTTCTTATCCTTTCCTCTGGAACTTTACATTGTATGTACAATTTTATACATAACCTAAAATTTGAGATTCAGATACCAAGTATATTTCAGTAAGTAAAAAAATCAATTTTGTCATGAAGCATGAATGCATCCAAATATGTATAGAAATCTATGGGAGTAAAAGAAAAGCACAAATATCTTTGTATAATAATCATCTCATACAAGATATATTAAATGGTGAATAATCACTAAAGAGCTGCTTTGTAATACAGGAACCAGATCATTAATATTGGCCCACATTACTCGCATAAATGCTGAAATCACATAGGTCTGGTTCCTTATCCATGTTCAGAATAAAGTTATCAGTAATAGTAGCCCACAATTTCCCCCTAAGTTCGAGTACTTGAACTTTTGTTTTGAAAATTGTTTTACATGGAGAAAAAGTCATCTAATTGGCAAAGTCCAGGGCAAAAGATTTACAAGTTTTTTTTCCTATAGCATTCCTGCTGGGGTGTTTGCTGTGATCAGAGTCAGAGATTTAGAATTGTTACCACATTTTTACTTTTTTAAATATTCTGCTACCCAGACTGTAATTGAGAAGTACAAGTTGCTCTTTGGCTGTTATGACAGCATCTCTGATGAATGAGACCCTAATCCAGATCTTCTTCAATTCTTCCATTAATTTGATAGTCTTTAAAGTGGCCATTTAGAGGTATACTCCCAGCAGGACCCTTTAGGGTACCCACCAAGAAACCTTTACTTGGTGGGGGTGGGGGGTGTTACCTTGGACTCTTTCACACACACACAAAAAAAGTCCTGTACAGTGGACAGGTGTTGAAAAGTGCAAAGAAAATATAACTAAAGCTGTTACAATATCATGAAGGAAAAAAAAAAGACATTTTATTGACTCAGGCACCCAGAAAAGTTAAACAGAAGGCTAGGCGACTTTTCAGAAATTCAAGTCAACATCCTTGTCGGTACCATTTGTCTGAGCAAGAATTAGTCTGCAAGTTCAGTTCTGCCCTGACCCAGTCACAGCCTTTTTGTTTTGTTTTGTTTTGTTTTGTTTTGTTTTGTTTTGTTTAACTACTGGCAGATACTTGGGAGAAATCAGCAAAATGTGTTAACTATTCTTACAAAACAATTTTATTTTGAATAAATTAAAATGCTTGGAAAAATCTATTTATTTTCAATTGTACAGCAGTTTTGTTTTGTTTTGTTTGCCACTAAGAAGTATAAGCATTTTTTTCTTACTCTTTCTCCTGATCATAAAGATGAGTCACAATTTGTTACATGGTCTGGAAGACACAGTCCCAGAAGCTGCCTCTGTCTGCTTGGTGGACTGAGGCCTGTGGAAGTTAACCTTCTGTCTTTTCCAAGGGACCATCTTCCCTGATTTTCATGCTTTCCCCAGTTACAGGAGGCTTAACTCACAGAACAGCAAATAGGGAATTGGTCTCTCCTTTGCTCCGAAAGGGTCATCACTATGTTAATGACAGCTCATAATATGTTGCTTTTTTTTTTTTTTTTTTTAATGATGATGCCTCACTAAGTTGCCAGTTTGCAACTTGGATTATTTGTTCCCCTTTTGCCTAGATTAAGTCCCCATAAAATGTCTCAAGATATTTTGAGTTCATTGTCCAGGTAAACCTTTAAGTATAAAAGCAGCTCTTGGTAACACCACATTCCTACTGCCCAGGAAGAATTTTGGTTTTCAAATACCCACTGCCTGTCTAGCTGCAATTGTTTACTTTACCTATGCCACTGGCCAGTAAAGCTCCTATCATTCATTCCTACTGCTTTGTTAGATAGGCAGTGCCAGATTTGAAAAATTTTAAAGATATACTTAAACTACATTCATGTTTTAAATTAAATAGACTTTCAGAAAACGTCATCATTTACATATTTCATGGCTAACTTAAGGATAGAATATAGGACTGTCATTTTAGTTTGTTCACTTTTTTTTTTTTTTTTTTGAGACAGGGTCTATGTTGCCTATCCTGGAGTGCAGTCACTACTCACAGGTGCGATCATAGCAAACTATAGCCTCTAACTCCTGGACTTAAGCAGTCCCCCTACTGCAGCCTCCCAAATAGCTGGAACTACAGGCATGCACCACTGTGCTTGCCTGGTTGCTAATTTTTTTTTTCATTGTGGAGTCCAAAAACATCTTTTTTTTGTAATTTCTGTAAGAGTTAATATCTGAATATGTTAAAGCACAAACTGGATTGTGGTTAAAATATGTCATATATTTTATACTACAGATAGATTGATACACATAGATCAATCACCTTATTTACCTAAAATGTGTCATGGTTTATTTGAAGTGGGTATCTCCATTTTATACTCAGATATCAAAATAAGTTTAATTTATGAATCTTCAAAAAATTTAACCCTCTTTTATTTCACTTTTTTCCCCCTCAGGGAAATGCCTTGGTTCCCAAGACTATCTTGAGCTGGCTAACAGATTTCCTCAGCAGGCCTGGGAAGAAGCTCGACAGTTTTTCTTGAAAAAAGAGAAAAAATAAATGTTTTGGTTGATTCTGTATTTGAGTACCCTTGTTAATATTTTAAATTGTTCAAACAAACATTCTAATTGTTCCTTAAGAACTCATTTTCACATGTTTATACTCTCCCCACACTGTAGATATGGCATGTACTTTACACTATTTATGACTGTAGATACTTGAATGTTCTACTTGCTAATTTTGCAAGTTGAGTGTATTTCATTTATGCAAAATATCTTGGAGTTTGATAACTTCCATCTAATGATAATATATACTTTGCATTTGTAATATTGGTGAAAGTAGACATAAAATTAGCAAGTCTGTTTTGTTCTTGTAATAAAATAACTTATTCTGTTTTCATTGTTGACTTTTCATGTTAAGGAAATACGAATCTGAAAGAAAAATGTTAACTCCACCCCTTGAAGTATCTTAAATAAAGACTTAATTAAAGTTTACCTGCTCTAAATTTAACTTTTAAAGGTCTACGGTAAAGATATTTGCAACACTTTTACATTCTGACTACATAATATGTTTGGGAACTATTTGAAATCAACTTAGGGCATTGTATTCATTGGTCTGCCTGAGAACCTCTCTCCTAGCAGATAATTCTGAGAACCTCTCTTGGCATTGCCAAGCCGAAATTATTCTCCTAAGTAAAAATTAGTAATAAAAAAGATGTGTCCTAGTGAATCACCCTAGAGTATTTTCTCTCATGGTTGTGAAATGAAGCAACGCTGAAGTAAAAGTCACACAAAAGGTCGAAATGGTTCTGAATGAGTTTCACACAACTCCTGTTCACTTCTCAGTGTCTGCCTGGAGATGTTGACCTTTTCATGTCTTGTTCTCATCGTTTCTCCACCTTAAGCCCACGGTCAGTGCTAAGCCGTTCACTGAGTGACATCAGTAGTAATTTCTGTCAGATAATGATCAAACATTACCAAGGAAAAAGATCCGGTTGGGAAAAAAAAGATGTGAAAATGTATTCGACTCGGAGACTACGGAGGGGGGAGGGACTAGAAAATACAGAAGTTTTTATGTTTTTCACAATCAAACTTACCCACCTAGTGTTCTGGACCCTTCTTATTTGGAGCCTCACAGAGCTGCCGGGTTACATATTTGCTATATTTTACTTCTTTGAAAACAGAAAATTAAAAGGTCTGTTTTTAAAAAAAAAAAAAAAAAAAAAGCGAGCTCCTCCCTATGCGATCGGCACCCCAGCCGCCCCGGGACTCTGGCGTCTCCGGGGCTCAGCCCAGCCAAGCCCCCACCCCGCGGGTCTCCAGCGCCGCGCTCCGGCTCGAGGGCGGGGACAGGCAGCTCCAAGCCAGAGGGACGGGCTCTAGGGCCACCCCTCCCGCCTCGCGTGGCGACTTCGCCGCCGGGCACCGGGGAGCGGGACCCAGGACTCCAGCCGCCGGCCGCGGGTGCTCAGCAACTCCCGGAGCCGCAGGGCCGGGCTGAGCTCAGCGCCTGCGAGGCCGAGGGGTGGCCCCTGGCGCCCCCAATGCTCCTCCCCGGCGGGGGCTGCCGCGGGCCCAGCGAGCGACCCCGGGGGAAGGAGGCAGGTGTCGGCCGCAGGCTCCTTCCACACCTGGAACAGGAGTTCCCCAAGCTCGCTGGCCCCGCGCTCTCGAGGCGTGGACGCAGCATCCTTGCAGCTGAAAGGAATCATCAAGTATTTATAAGATTTCCTGCAAGATGCTTCACAATAGAATATACTTATCTGGTCGGAAATTTGCCAGAAGCCATAAATAATTGAGACAGCTCTGACTAACCTCCCAGAAAGCATACCAGAATTCGCAATTAAACATTTAATTGAACGATCTCATTGCCCCCTCGTCCCGGAGAGGAGGAGGAGTGAGAAGCAAACCCAGGCCCCACCCAGCCGGGAGCCTGCGCGGCTCCGGCCTGGGAGCGCCCCGGTGCCTCCCGGCGCACGCGGTTCCTGGGAGTCTCGAGTTCGCTGCTTTCGGGCACCCTGGCCCGGCCTGGACAATTTAAGCTCCAGCTCCCTGGGCTTTTCCGGCTTCTAAACTCTCCGGGGGCTCGAGGGAGCGCAACGCCCAGGTGAGCGCGGCCGCGTCTCGTTGCAGCTTGCGGGGACGCAGTGCCGCCACAGGTTGCTTTCTCCTGGGGCGAGGGCCGCCCCGCGGTTCTTCCGAGGCTGAGGGGCCGCAGCGGAGACCGCTGGGCGGAGGCGAAAGGCCTCTGCTGGGTCCAGCCTGTGAAGTTGACGGTGCGACTGGGCGTGTTCGGTGTGAAAGCGACAACTTCGCCCGGGCTTTAAGCCCAGAATTTGAGTCAGGTAGGAGAGGCTGCCCGAGGCCCGGGGGCAGCGACGTTCGAACGCTCAGCGGCGTTGCCCAAGCCAATTCCCCGCAGCGGCAGCGGCTCCCTTCCCCCGGAGCTCTACGGTACACGCCGCCCCAGACGCGCAACTGGACGTCAGAGCCGCAGCTTTGGGCCCGGCCACTCTCCCGCCCTCCAGACTCCAGCAGTCGCGGGGCTGGCACCTCGAACCCTGAACCTGGCCCTGGGAAGCCTCAGTCCGAACCGCGGCCTTCCTGGGTTATTTCTTCCAGGGCTCTTTGCCACTCTCTGGGAAGTCTTGAGTCTCGGTAATCTGGGAAGAAACTACTCCTCACAATCCCCTATTCTTCCACTTCCTCGTCCCCGCTCCCTCCCCCCACGCCCGAACCCGGGGGTCTCCAGTTAGCTACTCTCAAACCACGCCTTAAACACGCTCTTTCCCAACGGGGAACCGGCCTTCCTGAGCTCCTGCCGGCCCCGGCCCCTGGGCTCACGCCTTGACCCACTCCCCCATTGGCTCTGACCTTCTGGACCAGGAGGCACCGAGGCGGAGGGCTGTATTCACCTCGCACTCCCGCCTCTCTGGCAGGATTGTTGCTGGGGCCCCGAATGTGCTTTATACATTGAGCCGCTCCCCACCCAACTCCACATCTGGATCCCAATGGAGTATTTCCTGGTTGTGCCCTTTCTTGCTCTCATTACTACTCTCAATCTAGCTCTATTCATCTGCATCTTTCATGCACAGTCTCCATCAACAAGGTGCCAGTCTGTACTTGGCCACTCAATCCTCATAACTGCACTGAATCCCAGTATTTTCAAGAAAGTTTACTTTTACATCCATCAGACCCCGATTTAAAAGCCTCTAATCTTTCCCGCATCAGCTTCATAAACTCTGAATTTCCTGCTTTTATCACCACTCCACTGGGAGCTTCTCTGCAGATTGTTTCTCTCTCTAGCATGCTGCTATTTGGCTAATTCTCTTGCTCTCTTGGGTGAACACCCATGAGAAAGCACAGCCATCTAGGTCCTCCCCTAGGCAGAAGAGGTAGAACTTCAAGTTTTCTAGAGAACGATCTTAGACAATATTCATTTAAACGCTGTATTTGCAGCTGACAAAATTGAGCTTTGTTATTCCATATTCAAAACATAAAGCCTGATTTCTGTTCCACAATCCATTAAATATTAAAGTTTGTTGGAAATACTGCCACAGGGACTGAATTTCCCAGAATTATGCAGTCTTTCAATATGTATTAAATTTTGTGTAAAAACTTACAGCCATAAATTTTCCATGTCTGGGAATCCCTTTCCTGCCTCAATTGCATAGAGCTATCCAAATTAATAGTTAAGTCTTCTGAGAAAATCATATTCTAAAGTGAATCTAGCTAAATAACTCCCACTTTCCACCTATGGCCTCTTTTATTGAATTGAGTTTTTAACTACACAACTGGGTATCTCATGTTAAAAGTTCAGTAAGCATAAAATACAACACTTGTAATTGTTACAGGTAATTTAATTTATGGGGAAATCCCTACTGTATTACAGAAAATGTTTAAAGATGACCTGGAAACCAGTAAAACTGGTATTTATTAATGTAACTAACCAAGCATAGATGTGACACCTCACTAGGGACCATTGTAATAAGGCTTCAGAGTTGAACCCTTTCCCTGGAAACCCAGAGAGAAAACGATGCACCCCTTTAGGTGGGTAGCAACTATGGGAGAGAAAAGCTTGTAATGTTTTATACAGTGATACAAAGAGATGCAGGAATCTTAACACACAATAACCACTTTTATCTAAGTAACTTCCCAGTATTCAAAAAAAGACCCAATCATATAAATATCAAAAAGAGAAATTTGATTTTTGATTCATGGATGATGAAATAACGAATTAGATGTTAAGAGATAACTAGTGTTAGATGGTTCCATTCACAGCGTTAAAACACTGCAATCTGTCAAAAGCAAAAATTCAGAGCTAACCATTAATGAAATTCTTTATTCAATAACCTGTTATTTCCTTTTTAATAAAAAATAAGAAAACCCAAATATTCTGGATAAATCAGAAGTTTTTGAAAGTGAGATTTATTGGAAGTTTTAGCCCCCTGTCTAATGGCCAGCCAGAAGGTAAAAGAAATCTGTATTTCTGTTTGGGAAGGAATGGTCTACGTTAAAGGAAGGAAGCCTCAAAGAACCCAGACCTGATTATTAAAGCCATTTCTGGGCACTTGAGAGGTAAAGCTGGTCCTCATTAACTCTGCGTATCTCTTGCCTTATCTCTAAGTTTGCAGCACCATTTCCCATATCCCAGAGAAGGGGAATGTTCCCTTTAATATTTGTGCTAGCGTCACCTTGACATTCAGGAAGTAAAATATAAATGCAGCTCCATTTTCCCACCTCCTCCCATTTTCTTTCAGTAATCGCCAGCAAGCCTTCTATCATCTGGAAGTGGGGTGGCGGGAGTGTGAAGGAATTCTGCCAAAAGCGCTGCTGAAAAACCCACAGTGGCCTCTGGCCATCCAAGTAGCCATGGTTAACAGAAGGCACCTACTTCTCTAAAGACTACATTGGCCCCCCAGACACGTTTTCCTTGCCAGCCTCTACCTAAGCTAAGATGGCAACCATCCCCTACCCAGTGAGGGCGTTGCCCACTTTCAAAACAACCTTGGACAAAGGACACGCTTGTGGGTCCCTTAACTCGGGGGCCAGGAAACGGCAACTCAACGCCAGAGGTTCTTACAACAGCGGTGAAGGCTGGTCTTGGAAAAGAACTGTCCCAAGCTGCCAAAGGGTTAAATATCTGTGAAGAGTAAAACCTGAGCCTCCATGGGTTTTTTTTTTCTTCTTCTCTCTTTCTTTCTTTTTGGGTTTTTTGCTTTTGTGTGTGCGCGCTTGCCCGGGGGCCTACTGGAGATTCAGTATCTCTCGGTTATTTCCTGCGATCACTAAAGCCGGTTTTCAAGAAAACAAGTCACAGGGGTTTGAAATGTCACACCAAGTGACCTGGGCACGGCATATCCAGCGGCCATTCCCAGCCCCCCCCCCCCCCCGGGCCACCCCCGACCCCCTCCACTTCGGTCTGGAAAGAAAATAAACCAAGGACACGCCAGACTGGTTCTGGGTGGACTTATTTTCCCGGCAGCCGCCCTCCTAGCGGGGGCTCGTTGCGGCCCCTTGGTGTATCGCTTGCAGGTGATGCCAAACGCAGATAAGCAGCCGCCGCCCGGCCCCGCCTCTGTCTAGACTGGGGAATTAATAAATGCCCCGGATTGATCACGTCGTGCATCCACTCCGGGAACAGCGCGGAGCACGGCCCGTCACGGCCGCCCGGTCTGGCCGAGGTCGGCCTTGCTGCTGGGCCACAGGGCTAGAGGCAGCGCGCGGGGCTTCGAGCCTCACTCAGGGCCGCGGACCGCGGGGGAAGGAAGCGCCGGGAGGGCCGGCAGCGCCGAACGAGAGTGGGGCTAGGAGCTCGGCAGGCGCCAGGCCAAGGCCGGTTCCGGGAGCGGGGCACGCCCTCGCCGGCAGGACCCTAGGCCGGAGTCCGCCGCTCAGCTGCAACGAGCGTTGCAGGTTTCCCGCCTAAATGAGTCCCGCCTCCCGCACGCGGGTCTCCGCCACCAGTTGCCCAGGGGTCTCCAGTGGGGCACGCCTGCTTCTACGAGGGCCTCAGCGCGCATGCGCCCAGCCCACCCCTCGGCCGCGCCCAATCCCCACCTGGCCCGCCCCGCCCGCAGCACGCGGAGCCCCGACAGCCGAAGGCAGCCAGACCGGTGGACATGCCTCCTCCGGCACTCCCGCCGCGCAAAAAGCACACGGGAGCGGCGTCGCACCGGGTTATTATATTTTATTAAGATCAAAATACGAGTCCCACTGTGAACTGGCTGTTCTCACAATAAATAACAATAACTTACGTTTGTTTGTTCGGCAAAGGCTCACACACTCTGTCCTCCGTGGAATAACTTAAAACACTTTCAAGGCAAGTCTGGTTTCTACTGTTTCCCAGCAATCATGCGCTTTGGGAGTTTGAGTGTCTGTTCCTCTGACTTATCCCCTTCCTCTTCTCCGCTAGAGCCCGGGCAAAGACGCCAGGGAGCGTGGAGCGGGGGCAGGGCGGGGGTCCACGTGGGCGAGCTCGGGGCCGGCCGAGGTGGGGATACAGGTGGGGCGTGGAGGGACAGAGCGGCGGCTACGCGGAGAGGAGAGGGCAGAGCTAACTCTGGTAAATCCCAAATTCTGGTTTTGAAAAAGTAGAGTCCTCGGAGCAGAGGTCTGCCGTCTGGTGAAAGCAGGTTGCATCCTGGTGCCTGGGGCTGTCCAGACCGTTTCTCTCGGTCCTCTCTCATAAATAACAATAGAATAATCACGAAGGCGAGAGAGCTTTCGGAACTGGAATGGCCTGAGCATGGGTGAGTCTCATGCAGGGAGCATGCGAGGTCCACAGGCTGGCAGGGAGGGATCCCCCTCACGTCTCCACGGGACTCGGCACCATACTGTTGGGGGTGTCCGGGAGCTGCGAGGACAGGGAGGTCACGTCGCTGCCGGAGGAGTTGCCTAGGGAGCCGGACTCGGAGAAGGAGACCTGGGGCAGCGGAAACACCGGGAAGAGGCAGGTGAAGGGGCACCCGAGCTGGTGCTCCAGGGCCGCGTGCTCCGAGTCGGGGAATGTCCCTTGGGGACCGGTCACTGGCTGAGAGCAAGCCCGGCGGAGGAGGAGGCCAGGTCCCCAGGCGCACGCAGGGGGGGATTAGGGCGGGGGGGAGCGGGTTGGTTAATCCTGCGACCTCTCTTGTGCGCACTTTAATCCAGGGAGACCTGGTTTAGGGTGCGTAATGGGCCGAGGTGAGGTTTCAGAGCCCGCCACTGTTCCCCCTCCCCCACCGCCTAGGGCTGTCCCCAGCCCCTCAGCCCAAGGCTACCCCCTCCCCTCTCTGCCAGGCTAAGTGGCTAAATCCCCAACCCGCAGAGTACCGAGGTCGGGGCGGGTAGGGCAGGGCCTCACCAGCTGCTGGAAGGCGGGTTGGTCCAGGTCGCTCTGGAGGGCAAATTCGCTGAGTGCCTTCCAAGGCGGCTGGTACGTCTGCACCTCCACTGCGCTGCCCTGCACAGCGTTCTCATGGCGGATGGGGCTGCCCGCCACCAGGGGCGTCCCGGTCAGTCCCTGAAGGCTCTGTGGGGCAAGCAGAAGGCCTTGGGTGCTCGAGTTAGGTCTGGCCTTTTGTGCCACCTTTGAGACTGGAGCTCCAGGCCCTCAGTGATTTAGGGTCTGCATTACTTTGCGGGGAGGTGCACACTCGACCGCATCGGAAGAGCCCTCTTTCTCCACTGGGGATCTGCGGGGGCTGCAAACTTACCACGGTAGGTCAGCCTCGGTGCTGGGAGCCAACCACCCGGTGAGGAAAGGCAAGGCCTGCACTCCCACCCTTCTGCAGCTGCCGACAGAGGGACACAACCTACCAGCCCGACTGGCGGGTGCTGCACACAGCCATGCCGCCGCGGGCTCCGCGCAGCGCCCGGGACCCGCAACGCGGGGCTGCAGCTGGGGCAAGGAGAAACCCCGATCCCAGACAAAATAGGAAGCCCCAAATCCAAGGAAAGCCTAGCTCTGAAGGTACAGACCATCTGGAGCGCCCAGTTCTCCCTGGATCTCCCAGGGCTGGCCCAGAAAAGGGCACACAGATACCGCGGTGGAAGCGCAGGCCCCACCCAACTCGAGCCTTCGGCCCCGCGGCCGCTCACCGTCTTGTCGCTGTGCTGCTGCTGCTGCAGCTGCTTCATGAGAATGGATTTCTTCTTGTCCTTGCAGCGCTTGTTCTGGAACCAGACGCGGATGACCCGCGGGCTCAGGCCGGTCATCTCCACCAGCTGCTCCTTCATGAGAGCGTCGGGCCGCGGGTTGGCGGCGTAGCAGGTCCGCAGAGTGTGCAGCTGCTTCTCGTTCAGCACAGTCCGCACGCGAGTCGTCTTCTCCGTCTGCTTGTGCACGTGCGGGCGCAACGCGGGCTGCCTGCCCGACCCAGCGTCTGCCAGGACAGGGTGGGGCCAGAAGTTAGCGAGGGGCCGCCACCCACCCGCCCGGAGCCCAACCTCCGGGCGGCCGGGCCCCCCGGGGCCCGATTTCGTTTCTGTTTTATTTTGTTTATTTCGTTTAATTGTTCGTCTTCCTCTCCATCTGTTCGCCTTACGCGGAGAGAGCTGTGCATTTTCGTTCTTTCTCTCGCTCCCGGGCCGGACTGCCCCGCAGCGATCTCTCGCGAGCTCAAGCAGGGCGAGGGAGCTAGGCGACAGGCCGCTGCGGGGAGGGAGTGGCCGCTCAGGGATGTGCCTCTTCCAGTCACAGGACCCTCGGAATGAGCGAAGCCCTCCGGAAGAAGTCGGAGTTTCAGAGGAAGAGGAAAGAGGCTCGCCCAGAACTCTGGAGAGGGAAAGGGAACGACGTGGACCCGTGGCGAGGTGCTGCTCAGTGGACTGGGTGGGAGGTGCGCATATCCCGGGGTCCTACGAGGGCCCTTCCCTCCTTCAGAGCCCATTTGGACAGGGCACATGTGTAGAAGGGTACATGTGTAGAAGACTTATCCAGGGTTATGGACGGGCCTCCAGGGCCTGCAGCAGTTCTTTCCTGCCCGCCCTTGGGCTTCCGCCCCGGTCTCCTTCCTCAAGGCTCCAGGTTCCCCAGCCCAGAGGCCTCCCACCCACCACGCTGGTGAACAGCCGCTGGCACTCTCCTCGCTTGGCCCCAGGTTCTCTCCATCCCAGGGAAACAGTGACTGATTCCAGAGCCTGCAGCCTGAAGCCCGAAACAAACAAAGGGGAGCCTCTCCGAGATCCCAGATGGGGGTGCACTGAATACCCGCTTCCTCCCATTTCACATCTCCATTCTACATTCCTGACCTACACACCTTGGATCTACACTGCACCATTTAGGTTTATGTTCCCCTCTACGCATTTCTAGGTCTGGACAAATATTTATAAATAGCCCATCCAGCCCAATTTCCTCTTTCTATAGGGAGGAAGTGGAAATCCAGAGAGGGGAGGAGTGGGGCAAGGCCACACAGCACCGAGAGGCCTAGCCTGGTCTGCGGATCTGTGCTGCAGGCCTATGGCTACCTGGGGGAAACTGCCCTGCTTGGGGCGGAGGCACGGCTGTTTCTGTTCAGCCCTACCTGCCCATTATACACTCAGACCCCATCTCTGGGCAACTACTGATTAGGACCCAGAATATTCCAGTGAGAGTCCAATATGCATTGATAACACTCCCCCTTCCCCAGAAGAACCTGGCTAAATTGTTCATCAAACTGGGCCTCAAAACAAGACGGCAAAAACCCCTCTTTGTTGGGTTCTTGGCTCGTGGCCGACCAAGCCCCTGCCCAGCTCCCAGTTGGGAGCTGCATTACTTACACAAATACCCCTGAGCAAACCTTCCCCTCTGACAATAACACATATTCCTCCCAGAAATTCCTAATACAAGCCCCAAGATGGACACCACTCAATATTCCCTGTTGTCATCCACTATTCTGCTCCTAGCACTGTGCCCTGCATGTTCCTGGTCATGGAGAACACGATTCTGCACAATTCCCCGTGCTCATTCATACGCACGCAGTTTCTCCCGGGCACACGAGAACACACACAGCCTTTTTCCCAGCACACAGTTCCGCACTAATACAGAAAAACATCCCGGCAGACCCAACCACACACAACTGACAACTTCTCGTTAGGGACACAAGCACGCAAGCACGCCCCTACACACAGGCACGCACACACACCCCGCTCACCCCGGCACAGGCCCCGCGCTTACCTGGCAGATGCAGGCCGCGGGAGCCGGGGAGCGGGCCGGGGCTGCGCGGGCTGCCAGCAGCGGCGCGCTCGAGCAGGAGGCCGTGGTCTGCGCGGCAGAGCAGCTCGTGCTCCCGCAGCGAGAACTCGTCCCCAGGCAGCAGCTGGCGGCTGCACACGGAGCAGCGGAAGCACTCGATGTGGTACACGCTGTCCCGCGCCCTCATCACCAGGTCGCTGCTGCTGAAGCCCACCTGGCACTTGGCGCACTTGATGCCGAACAGCCTGCGGGCCCAAGGCACAGCGGTGTCAGCGCTGGGCCTGCGGCCGCCCTCATCTCCCCGGCTGTTACCGGCCCCGGCACGCGCCCAGGACAGTTTGTGGCCCACCAGGGGACTGCGGTGACCCGCCTGCGGGCATTCCCGGGCCCGGGGGCACGCTGCGGCACCTATGCGGGATGCGGATGGCCTTCTCACCCGGCAGGGCCGCGGCGCGCGGGCAGGCCGCCATCCCCAGCCCCGGCGCGCGGTGGCCCAGCCCGCGTTCCCGCCGGCCTCACCTGACATAATCCCTCTTGCAATAGGTCTTCCCGTCTCTCACGAAGCACGTGCACGTCTCGTCCAGGTACTGGCTGCACTCGGCGCACTTGAGGCAGGCAGCGTGCCACTCGAGGTCGGGCGACACCCGCAGGATAAACTGGTCGTGGATCTGACTCCCGCAGCCCACGCACATGGCCGTCCCGGGCTTCTCTGCCGGGGAAGGGCGCGGGGCCGCGTCAGGCCTGACTGCCGGGACCCTGGCCGGCCTCTGCCACTCCAGCCCCAACCCAACCCGCTTGCTCTCTCGCTTTCTTTCAAGACTTGCGACCATAAGGAAAGGTGATGAGCTCTCTAAAGGTCCAAAGCATTGGAAACGAAAAACCAGTATCTTCTGGATTGCTGAAGGTTTCTTCTGTCCCCCACCCCCAAATATTTCGCTAGTACATTCATTAATCACAGTCGTTTTGTCGACGTGTCTTGAAACTAAACGCTAACACGAAACTAAGAAGAGAGTAAATACACAGGCACTGCGGTAGCCTGGACATCAACACCTAACGGTGCTGTCCCGGCATTTCCGCTCACACACTCCCACTCACAGCGGCTGACTCCTATCCCAACACAGACACATCGTCTTTCGGCAGTCCCCGCTCATCCTACATTTCTTAGTTTAAATATCCCAGAGCAAGCGAGAGAAAGCTTCCTAGCTTTGAACACCGAAAGGCAAACAAACAACAACCAAAAAAAAAGCCCACATCCCTAAATCAAACCTAATTGCCTTTGCGCAAAACAGAAGCAGATTTCGCAGCCCGAAGTCATCCCAGCCGGCTTGAGAAACAGTGTTTACTTATAAAATAAAACAACAGGATTCCCAAAGATAAGCAGTCCTGCAGAAGATATGCATTCGTTTTTCCTCTCTTAAACTATCCTGACAAACAGAAGCCACTTGTAGAATCCACTAAACATTTTTCTGCATTAGAAATTTTGCATATTAAGCACACACACACACCCCACCCCACACACACACAGAAAGACTTACTCTTGGAATGATCACCCATAGCACCCAGAAAAGGATAATGAAAAATAATATCCACCATGCAGAAAAAGAGATGCGCGCAAAGTGTGCGGCCAGGGGCAGAAGGACGAGGGTCGCGCGTCCGGCCTCGGCTCTTTGCTAACTAACTCCTACTGCCCCGCGGAGTTGAGGGAGCGATTCCGCACCGGCCCGCACGCAGCATGACGTCAACACGCACTAGCCCCGGGCTGGAGCTGGGGGCGGGACCTGTGGCGTCACGAAGCTTCCCCAGAACTGCTGGGGATGCGGGGGAGGTGATGGGGACCGGGGGCTGATGGGCGGGGTGGGTTGGGTGGGAGGCTGGGGGTGAAGGGAGATTGGCTGGGAGGAAGTGGGCCAACCCTGATTGGCCCGGAATGAACAATGGAGTGCAGCCCGCCCCCGCTCCGAAACCTACAAGGATCCTCACTCCCGCCCCGGGTCTGGCAATCTGGACTGGACCTTGCGTCACCGCCTAGCTGTCTCCGCGGCCGTTACAACTCTGAGCTTCCTCTTGGACTTTCGGGGCGGTTTTCCCAGGCGCGCTGGAGCTGAGTGACGGATACCTGAAGGTGGAGGTGGCTCTCCTTTAAGAGCTCCTTCTTATATAAATTAAAAAAAAAAAAAATTAAACCCACTCTCAGGACAAGAGAGCCGAAGACAAGAGGGTCCAATTGGACGTGACCGTCATCGTCCAGCTGGTCACCTTTCTCCTCTCATGTGCCTTTGTTCTTTGGGTCCAAGCTAGAGAGAGAGGGTAGAGAATGACCACCTGGGTTCTGATAAACTCTATTTAAACTTTCCTGTCCGCACAACCTGTAGAAAACTTCCGATTGGGGCATTAAGTGGGTTGAGCCAGAACCCAGATCCAAATGCGCTCACCCGGGACTGGGACGGGTACTGACTCCATCCTTGCTGCTGCTGCCGCTACTGCTGCCCCTCCTCTCTCTCCTCCACCACCACCTCCTCCTCCTCCACCTCCACCTCCTTTTTTTGTTGTTGTTTTGTTTTGCTTTTAATTGTTGTTTTAAATGTAACATGTACTCCCCCGCCCCCTCATTTTTCCCCCACCCAAATGGCATAGCTCCTTCTAGGAACACTGCTGGGGTCGATTGCGTGTCCTATTTCCAAAATAAAAGATTTTTCTAAACTCTTGTGCTTCATTTCGCAAACCCACTGCAATGCAAATAATCAGAAACGAACGTGAGACGCTGGGTAATTTACAATGCTATCTGCGAGGCGGCGGCTCGTTGGTCCTGAGAAAATCTGAGAGTTCTGAGCAGAGTCTAGGCATTCTTTTTTCAAAGAAATCGCTGTGGGTTTTGTTTGAAAGGGTTCAAAGACCGGCCCATTAATTATAAATAACATTTATCCAACCATGGTGTCTGTTCTTGTTTTCCCAGTAAAAGGAGTACCAAGAACTTGGTGTGCGCCTGGGTGGGGCGCGAGGTGAAACGCCTGCGGATAAAGTGTCTCCACCGCCATTCCAGACCCTGGCCCAGATCTTCGGGCTTGTGGGCATGAGGGCGCAGTCGCTACTGCCGTTCTACTAAGAGCATGAGGTTGGTTGGCCTCGAAACGGGTGTAGCCAGATCGCAGGCCCAGGCTTTGCCGAGGGCCAGGGCGAGGCCCCTAGTGCACGCTAACATTATTTGATCATGGTCCACGGTGAACGTTCCTCACCGGCCCTGCGCTGGGCCGAGCGCTTTAAGCCCAGTACAGTAGTGTCAGGCTTTTGACCTCCGCCTCTACTTTTAGAAGGTCTAGTCTTCTCACCGGTCCGGCTCTTTTTTTTTTTTTTTTTTTCTTGTTGCGACAGTGTCTCGCTCTGTCGCCCAGACTGGAGTGTAATGGTGCTATTTCAGCTCACTGCAACCTCCGCCTGCTGGGTTCAAGGGATTCTCCTTCCTCAGCCTCCTGAATAGCTGAGATTACAGGCGAGCACCACCACGCCCAGCTAATTTTTGTATTTTTAGGAGAAACCGGGTTTCACCATGTTGGTCAGACTGGTCTCGAACTCCTGACCTCCTGATCCGCCCGCCTCGGCTTCCCAAAGTGCTGGGATTTACAGGCGTGAGCCACCGCGCCCGGCCACCGGTCCGGCTCTTGTTACAGCTTACCACCCCTTGGCCAATAGGCCATTTCTTGCTTCTTTAGTCAACAGTCCCCCAAAGAGCACTCACCCTGAGTGTGTGCGGGCGGGTCAGGGGTTGGGGGATGCTGCGTTTGAAGGAATGTGTTTATGTAAATGGGGGACAAGAGCGAGGGGGTGGGTATCTCTGCTTGAGGCTGTGCCAGGCCACCAGTGTGACCTCCAGCATCTTATTTTAATTCTCCTTCCCTCAGTTTCCTCATCTGTAAAATGGAGGTATAATAATTGTAGCTATCTCTATTTTGTAATAATTAAATAAACTGTTCTCTGGAAAGGGCTTAGAGGAACACCTAGCACAGAGTAAGTACTCTATGTGTTAATTATGACAATTATGATTGTGGCTGTATCCTTATGTTGGGAGCCTCTGCCCATCCTGCCTGCATGTGTCTGGGTGGGGAGGGGAGTTCTAAGTATGTCTCAGGGTGTGTCATCTGATGATTTCTTTGTGTATTTCGATGTGTGCTTGCTCTGTGTGTGTCTGCTGTGTAGATGGGGTTTGGAGATGTGTAGTCTGTGCATAGACTTTGTGTACAGGTAATATCTGTGAATGTGGGTGTGCAGTCAGAACTGGGAGGGGACTCTTGGTGTTTGTGTGTCTGCATGTAGAGCGAGGAGGCGCATCTGGCCCAGTGGCCCTACCCTCAGGTGACCCTGGAGTAGGCCTGGCTCCCAGTACCTACTAGGTCCTGCTCACCAGGCCAGGAGCAAACAAATCTATAATTCAGAGGTTCAGACAGCTGGCGGGGAGGGGGCAACTCCAGGCAGGAATCGTAGGCCCAGCTTTTAACCCTCTACTGCCCAGAGAAACTCTTCCTTCCCGTTCAGAAAACCCTGTCCTTTGAGACTCCACTAGGGAGGTGGGGTTTGGAGAGGGTTGCCTCTTCTGGGATGCTGGGAAGCCAGGTCAAAACAAATATTTGTTCAGGGCCACCATGTGCAAAGCCCTTGTTGTTAGCCTGTTAGGTCTTAAAAGTAATGTCATGTTGTGGGTAGTACTGGGCCCCTCCAATCCTCAAGGAAACTGAGGCTCAGAGAGGGGAAGTTACTGCCTCAGGTCACAGATTAAATCAGATCTGGCATTGAACCCAGGCTGTCTGGCTCCATCTAGCTTGCTTTTTTCACTGTGCCATTGAAGAGCCACATGAGTGTAGCTCCACCATTCACCCATTTCACATCTCTGGAGCTGTAAAACCAGAGATCCATTTCAAAATCACTCCATGTGTGACTTCTGGTCACAGCCACCCCTGGGAGACCAGCACTGAGATGGGAGAAGAAAATACCTGCACCTGCTAGGCACGGCCATGGGCAACATGGATGTGGCTCTGCCCTGGTTCTCTGCCTCCTGGCTGCTCCCTTCCACATCCCAGGCTGGCACGCAGGAGACCTGGGTGCCTCCTATCCTGGGTCTTAGAGCACTTTCTCCTTATCAGGAATAGCAGCTTGAGCTCCATAGCTTTGCTTTATCCCATAAAACTAGCCTGTACTGGGGAGAGTTCAGAAGCACAGAGAAGTCTCCCTGATTTTTTCTCTCCAAAACCTCTACCACATCACTCACAAAGGCACAGGCCCATGCACAATGTCCAGCCAACACAGAGGAAGCTGTTGCTAGTGTGGGAGCATCAGTCCTCACTGTCAGTCCTCACTTAGAAAGGAAACTGAGGCCTGGTGACCTGTTACCCAGCATGTGATGGAGATGGAGCCAGAAGCCAGGTCCCCTGACCCAGGCCAGACCTCTTCCTGCTGGAGTCCCTGTGGATGAACTTCTGCTGTCCAGGGCTGAGACCTTGCTGCCCAGCTTAAGTCACTGTACCAGGCTTCTCCCCCTGCTCTAGTCTCCACCCCCCTCCATTCTCCTTCTGCCCCACTCCCAAAGGCTTTTACTTTTCTCCAAAGGTAGTTGGAGACGTTGAATACAGCAGGCAAGAGACAGCCTCAGCATCCACATCTTCACCCACCACAGGCGTCTGAGAACTTGCTTTTGGGATGGGGATGGAGCACCATGTTTCAAAGAAGCAACTAAGGCCTGGGGGCAGGGAGGAAACTTGGCAAATCAAGGTCAGGCTTCAGGCTTCCTGACATCTAAGACCCGTGCTTTCTCCCCAGCCTTGCCTGCCTCCCCAGCCCCAGATTCCCTTTGAGCAAACAGGTACCCATAGGCACTGCTGGGCCCCTCTCCCTCCTTCCTGAGCCCCCTTCTCTCTTCCCAAAGTTACTGAGCACGTGCTGGGGCTCTGGGCTAAGCAGCAGTATGAGGTCTCATTAAAGTGCCCACCAATCTCCTGAGCAGGAATGGCCACGTAATTTGCAGATCCCATTGCAAAATAAAAATTCACAACCCTTTGTTAAAAAAATTATTAAGAATTTCAATGGCTAGGGTGGTGGCTCACGCCTGTAATCCCAGCACTTTGGGAGGCCGAGGCAGGTGGATCACTTGAGGTCAGGAGTTTGAGACCAGCTTGGCCAACATGGCAAAACCCTGTCTCCACTAAAAATACAAAATTTAGCCAGGTATGGTGGCACATGCCTGTAGTGCCAGCTACTCGGGAAGCTAAGGCATGAATAACTTGAACCCGGAAGGCAGAAGTTGCAGTGACCCAAGATAGCACCACTGAACTACAGCCTCGGACAGAGACAGACTCTGTCTCAAAAAAATAAAAATAAAAATTCAAGACAGCAATGGCAGAGCATCAAACCAAGTGTGTCCTGCCCCTCCATACACAGGGTTTCTGTGAAGTTGGCCCTGCCTCATGAGGCAGGTCCTAATATCATCTTTCAGCTGCTGAGAAATAAATAAACCAATAACCTTCACAAGTTAACACAACTAGGAAACAGATAGGACTGCGACTGAGACTGAATCCCACACCCTACAGCCATCCATGAGACTCAATCCCACACCCCACAGCTGTCCATGAGACTGGTTATGAACCTGTGGCACTTGAGTGTGTCCAGATGGGAATAGTTTTGTTTGTCACCTGGGTTATCATGGACGTATGCCAAGGTGATTCTGTATTAAAACAAATCAACCCATAATCTATAGTACTCTTGTCCTGAGGGGTTTAATAGGGAGTAGCCACTGGGGAGGAGATAAAAAGACCACATGGGGTCATTACACAAGGAGGAGAAAAATTAACCCTTTTATATATATATATATGGAGCTGGGTGCAGTGGCTCACTCCTGTAATCCCAGCACTTTGGGAGGCCAAGGTGGGTGGATTGCCTGAGCTCAGGAGTTCGAGACCAGCCTGGGCGACATGGTGAAACCCCATCTCTACTAAAATACAAACAATTAGCCAGGTGTGGTGATGCACACCTGTAATCCTAGCTACTTGGGAGGCTCAGGCAGGAGAATTGCTTAAACTCAGGAGGTAGAGGTTGCAGTGAGCCAAGTAGCACCATTTCACTACAGCCTGGGTGACAGACAGAATATATATATGGAGGCTGTCATTTCTTTCTTTCCAAATCACATTCTGAGGGTAGCCCAGGGATACCCTCCCAAGCCCAGATCTTAGGAGGGGATGAGGCCATGGGAAGGAGCTGTGCCCAGTGACTTTGGGGGAAAGCTGCATTTTCCTCATCTTTCCAGAAGGGGGGAACCCAGGCTGGCTAGTGTGACCTGGGAGTGGTTCTGAGCAGTTTGGCCAAAGGCATTGACATTCCCAGCCATGGGGCTTACCTTCTAGTGTTCTGCTTTCTTCTAGAAGTACTTTTCCTCTTGCTGAGATCCAGGTCCTGGGCAAAATGAGAAAGAAAGGGAAGGAAAGAGGGACGGAATGAGCTCCAAAGGGAATGGATTCCCTGAAGCAGGACTGGGCACATTTTTGCAGAGAGGCCAGCCTCTTGCCAAATGGGACAGGTTTGCAGCTGAGGCCCTGGATGGACGAGTGCCCTTCACTGAGACTGGCAGTAGTAGAGACGGGAAAGAGGAGGCAGGAAGGTGCAGGTCAGCACTGAGAAGAGGCTGCAGTAGAGCCATGACCTGGAGCTACCACAGGACACAAAGGGTAGGCGGTGCACAGAGCAAGGTGAGGAGCCTCTGGTGCCTCTTCCAAGCCATTGAGGATGAGCTGGATTCTTCCAGACATGAAAGGAGCAGGAAGGTCTCCTAGGAAGAGGGAATGGTCTGGCAGACAGAAGGGGGCAGTGTATAAGTCAAATGCTTTTGGGGGGAAATGTGGGCAGCTAGGAGAGGCTGGAGCCAGGGGTGACTACGGGCAGTGGCACAAGCAGAGTCATGGAGACTGGGAGAACCCATAGCCACCCAAGGCAGGCCCACATGGCCGGATGGTCAGGGAGGAAGCAGCAGGCGCAAAAGACAGAAAAAGATGTTTGGGTGAGCATGGGAAGCTCAAGTGCCACGCTGAGGAGCTTGGAGGTGATTCTCTTGGAAAAGGGGAAACCTCCCATTGCCTAGCTGAAGAGATTTAAGTGGGGAAATGGTACAAACACAGCTATGCCATGGAAAGAGGAACACTTAGATGTGACAAGAAAGACAAGCAACAAGGACATGCGTTAGGAGGGCCAGGAGGAGACGGGACCCAGGAGGATAGTGTGCATGTTGACTTGATGAGTGGCTCTCCTCTCCTCCCCAGACAGGGGCAGGACAGGGCGAAGGCTGGTTTAGGGGAGGGTGTGAATGGGTGATAAATTAATCTCAACTATTGACATGGGGTGAAGGGAAGAATTTCTGTTTGTAATCCAGAGGATGGTAGAAAAGAATACCCCTCACTTGTAACTTATAGATGTTGTTAAATATATTGAAAAATACATCTGGGTTGAGATCCAGTTAGAAAGATTCCAGGGAACAATCCTGCTTTGTGAATTGTATCATCCCAGAGTGGGAGTTACTTCAGGTTTTCGTTGTGCTTCAATGCTCCAGCACCCGCGAGTCAGTAACTATGAGCATGGCATCAGAACTGTCATGACCCATGTGCACCTTACATTTCTCTTTAGCAGTATTTCTAGATACAAATTTTCCCAGTAGGAAAACTGAAGATTGTAATAAGCTCCTCTGTCCTACACAGATGTGTGTGGATTTAGGTTTTGCAGACTTTGCGGGCTGGTTACATCCCCTTTATCAATCAGAGATGCTTGCCTTTATGATATTAAAACAAATGAAAAACGCCTTATTCTCAAACATGAGATTATCTCTTCATAAAGTTATTGTCCTTCTAAAGGCTTTTAAGGATGCCATTTATTCTCTCCAACATGTACTCTTAAGCTAAATGTATGTGTGTTTTTTTTTTCTTATAACAAGGACCAATCATTCTTGTTCTAGTTTGTCTATTCATCACCTTGCAACAGCTCTAACCAAAGTCCATCAAGCAACCATTTCTCAAAAGAATCTCCAGCAGATCCTCTTTCACTGGGAAACATCTCCTGGAGGTTAGAGTTACCAGTAAATTCCAAAAATAGATAATAAATGAGATAATAGAATCTGGGTTGTCACCTCTTGTCCAATGGGATTATCCGATGTCTAATCATGGACAGATTGTGATTTATGTGATTGTAGACGGGGCATTAATCCGATTCAAGAGGGAATCCAGTCAGATTTTCATCTGCTCCGAATGTGTAATTGGTTTGGAGGCAGGAGAAAAGCAGCTTGTACCAGATTTTGCCACATCACTGTGATGAGGTCTATTTTGATCAGCTTGACTTATGGACAATATAAATTATTTATAGCAGCTTTAGACATGCCTTATACTTGTAAAGACCTTCAGAACAAAGTAATAATGCTCCTCTTGCCGTTGGAGGAATGAATCTTATTCAGCTAAATGCCGGCACCCACAGCTTATAAAAATCAAGAGGGAGAAAAGATTAATGGCCTATAGGTCCATCACCAAATACTGACCAAACATTACAAGAGTCAAGAGGTTGAGCGAGGCCCAGGAGAGGAGGCCAACTGCTGTGTGAAGAATGGTCCTGGCCCTCAAGGAGTTTCACTCTGACTGAGAAGACCCAGATTCAGGAAAGCACAGGCAACCACATAAGGCAGTAAGCGGGGAGAATTCCGCAGGAACTAGACAAGCTTCCTGAAGGACTTGGAGTTGGAATTGGGTCTTAAAAGGTGAGAAGGCTTCAAACGTGGCCTGTGTAGGAAGAGGGAGAGTGCTGGGAGAAAAGGCAGGAATGCAGGCATGCTGTGGACACAGGGAGGTCCCCAGGTTAGAGTGGAGGGTAAGGGAAGGTGCTGTCATTTACTAAGCAACCGCTATGTGCTGGGTGCTGGCTGGGACTGCATTTATCTCATTGGGTCCTCACATACCAGCAGAGTGCTTTTGGCTAAAAGAAAGCCCTGCTAAAAGTGGCATTAGGCTGGAGCAGTGACTCACACCTGTAATCCCAGAACTTTGGGTGGCCAAGACAGGTGGATCACTTAAGGCCAGGAGTGTGAGACCAGCCTGGCCAACATGCAAAACCCTGCCTTTACTTAAAAAAACAAAAAAAAATTAGCAGGGCATGGTGGTACATGCCTGTGGTCCCAACCACTCAGGAGGCAGAGTCAGGAGAATTGCTTGAACCTGGGAGGCAGAGGTTGCAGTGAGCTGAGCTGGCGCCACTGCACTCCAGCCTGGATGACAGAGTGAGACTCTGCCTCCAAAAAAAGAAAAAGAAAAAAGAAAAAAAAAAGTGGCATTAACCAGGAATGAGTTGGCTCAAATAACAAGCAGAGAGGTAGGGCAGACCCCAGAGATGAATGACTCAGTGACTCAGTGATGTCAACAGGTCCTTTTTATTTTTCTGCCCTACTGTCCACAGATGCAGTCTCATTTTAAGGATGGTTCTTGTGGTCATAAAATGGCTGCCAAAATACCCAGGACCATATGCTCCCGTGGAGAAGCTGGCTTCTTTTCAGAATCCCCCAGGAAACCTCTTTTCTGTTCCATTAGCCCAAATTGGCTTAGATGTGCCATTTCTGAACCATCACTGGCAAAGAATTGGGATTATCTTATTGGCTTAGACCAGTCAGCACAGGTACATGTACTCTACCAGTAGGTGCTAATAAATGTTCAAGAACTGGTTCTCTGCGGCCGGGTGCAGTGGCTCATGCCTCTAATCCCAGCCCTTTGGGAGGCTGAGGCAGGTGGATCACTTGAGGTCAGGAGTTTGAGACCAGCCTGACCAACATGGTGAAACCCTGTCTCTACTAAAAATACAAAAATTAGCTGGGCGTTGTGGTGCACGCCTTTAATCACAGCTACTCTGGAGGCTGAAACAGGAGAATTACTTGAACCCTGGAGGCGGAGTTTGCAGTAAGCTGAGATCATGCCACTGCACTTGGCCTGGGCGACAGAGCAAGATTCCGTCTCAGAAAAAAAAAAAAAGAAAAAAAATGCAATGGCTGGTCAGGCATGGTGGCTCACACCTGTAATCCCGGCACTTTACAAGGCCGAGACGGGTGGATCACTTGAGTCCAGGGGTTCAAGACCAGCCTGGGCAACACGGAAAAACCCCATCTCTTAAAAAAATACAAAAATTAGCCACCACAAAAATTAGCCTGGCATGGTGGCACACACCTGTAGTCCCAGCTACTTGGGAAGCTGAGGCAGGAGGTTAGCCTGAGCCCGGGAGGCAGAGGTACAATGAGCTGAGATCACACCACTAAACTCCAGCCTGGGTGACAGAGACTCCGTCTCAAAAACAACAACAACAAAAATGCAATGGCTGTTTATTATTTATGACAAAGGAGTTGATACCCTTACAAGCCTTAATGTGTTAAGAACTCAAATATCAATAGGAAAGTGATAAATGCTAATACTAATGGAAAAATGGGCTAGAAAGAAAAAATATGATCAATTACACATAAAAATCTGTAGTTTCGTTAGTTATATTAATTATCTATGCTGCATAACAATTACCACAAACTCAGCGACTTAAAATAACACCCATTCATTATCTCACAGTTCTATAAATCAGAAGGCTGGGTGGCTTCACCACTTTCTCTGCTCAGGGTGTCACAGGGTAGAAATTGATGTGTTAGCTGGGCTGCATCCTCAGATGGAGGCTTGGCTAGGAAAGGATCTGCCTCCAAGCTCTTTCAGACTGGTGGCAGAATTCATTTTCTTGCAGCTTCATTTCATGACAGCTTGCTTCTTTAAGGTCACAGTGAGTTTCTGCTGCCTTGAGTTCCTAATGCAAGGAGGCCATTGAAAGGACTCGCCTGATTAGGTAAGGCCCACCCAGAATAATATGTTTTTATTAACTCCAAGTCAATTCATTAGGAACTTTTATTACATCTACAAAATCTTTTCACTTTTGGAATATTCTATTCTTGTTTCTAAACAAGTCATAGACATTCCAGTGGGGGTATTACCCAAAGATGTGACATTAGGGGTCACTTCGGGGTGTGTTCACCACATAATAATCAAAGGAAAGCAAATTAAAGCATCATGAACTGCCATTTCCAGTCTCTCACGGTGGCAAGGATTTTTTTTTTAAACCCCAAACCTGAAAATTCCCAATGTTGGTAGACGGTGGGAAAATTGCCCCTTTCATAGCTTGTTACAAGGAGTGTCAAATGACACAACATTCTGAAAAACAGTATGGAAAAATTTGCCAAAGCCTTAAAACTCTAATCTCTTTGACCCAGCAAACCTTCAGCTAAAAATTATCCTATGGAAGTACTTATGAATAATATACACAAACATTTAACCACGGGATTCTACACTGAAACTTTCTTTTTTTTTTTTTTTTTGAGACAGGGTCTCACTTGATCGCCCAGGCTGGAGTGCAGTAGCGTGATATTAGCTCACTGCAACCTCCACCTCCCAGGTGCAAGGAATTCTTATGCACCAGTCTCTGGAGTAGCTGGGACTGCAGGTGCATGCCACTACACATGGTTAATTTTTGTATTTTTCTTTTTTTGAGACAGAGTCTCGCTTTGTCACCCAGGCTGGAGTGCAGTGGTGTGATGTCGACTCACTGCAAGCTCCACCTCCCGGGTTCACATCATTCTCCTGCCTCAGCTTCCCAAGTAGCTGGGATTACAGGCGCTCACCACCATGCCCGGGTAATTTTTTGTATTTTCGGTAGAGACAAGGTTTCACCATGTTAGCCAGGATGGTCTCGATCTCCTGACCTCGTGATCCACCCGCCTCGGCCTCCCAAAGTGCTGGGATTACAGGCGTGAGCCACCGTGCCCGGCCAATTTTTGTATTTTTACAAAATACAAACAACGGGTTTTCGCCATGTTGGCCAGGCTGGTCTTGAACTCTTGGCCTCAAGTGATCCACCTGCCTTGGCCTCCCAAGTGCTGGGATTACAGGTGTGAGCCACTGTGCCCACCGTGAAATCTCTTTTCTAAGCACTGAGAACATAGCCTCGAACAAGAGACATAAATCCCTGCCCTGCCTCATGGAAGAGGAGGGTCTGGGACAATCTGTGAGACCAGGGATGGTATCAATCTCCCCGCCTATCTCTCCACAGAACTAGCAGAGGAGAGCAAGTTCGACCCTGAGCTACTGAACCATAAAGTCTTCAGGTGCCCTGGGAAAAAAGCCATCCAAGGGCATTAGAGGGAAAGACAGACATCCACTGAGACTTCACTTAGTGTCTCTTGGGCACCTGCAGATGCCTCAGCATCAGAGAAAGTTCTGGTGTCCATTTCTATCCCTGGGTATATTGGAAAGATATGCATGTTTTATTAAGCTCAGAATAATACTTCAATATTTGTGTATAAATCCAAAGCTTCACTTCAGCATTATGAAGGCTAGCGAGATGCAAGACTAATTTGATAATGTAGGCAAATTCCTTTGCCATTAATCCCATGAATCATACATGTCTCCTCTAAGAGCCTGAAATATGAATATTTTAGTACAAGTGAAATATCAATAAAGTAAAGTCTCACTAATTGGGACAAACCAGGAGAAGTCAGACTACATTAGAAAATATTTTAAACTCGAGGTCACTCTTTTTATAGTACATACATGTCTATATGTAGATTATATTAAACATCCATAAAATTAACAAAGTGTATGAGTCATTGTCAAATAGCTGCTTTCACACAGGGATAAAGAGCCTGGGAATTTAAAAGCTTATTTGTTAGTACACCTATGGATGCAGCTAATGTCTGAAAGAACAGTTTTGGAATAAAACCACCCATGCAAATTGTGGATACCTTCAATTTACTTAGTATATCCTTTTCTCACAGACGATTATAATGGCTGTCTTCATTCCAGTTGGGATGCTTAATGTAAGTTTTCAGCTTTTAAACTGTGAACTGTAGAGTCCACCAATTTGCAATTGTCACATTTTGCAGGGCAGGGGAATCTCCTACTTTCCCAAGTGTGAATTATTTGGATTATGTCAGTACCTTAAATTAGCAAGCACTCCTTTTGTTATTCAACTTTTGTTTTAGATTTGGGGTAGGTACATGTGCAGTTTTGTTACATGGGTATATTGCTTGATGTTGAGGTTTGGGGTACAACTGATCCCATCACCCAGGTAGTGAGCACAGCACCCAACAGTTGTTCAACCCTTCCGTCCCGCCCTCCCTGCCCCACAGCAGTCCGCACTGTGTATTATTGCCATCTTTATGAAGGACTCCTTTTTAAATTTAATTTTTTTTTTTTGAGACACAATCTCACTCTGTTGCCCAGGCTGGAGTGCAGTAGTGCGATCATAGTTCACTGCAGCCTCGACCTCTCAGGCTCAAGTGGTCCTTCCATCTCTCAGGCTCCCAAGTAGCTGAAACCACAGGTGCACATCACCACACCCGGAGGATTTTTGTATTTTCTGTAGAGACGGGGTTTTGCCCTGTTGCCCAGGCCAGTCTCGAACTCCTGGGTTCAAGTGATCCACCCCCCCTCAGCCTCCTGAGTAGCTGGGACCACAGGTGCTTGCCTCACTGTGTTGCCCAAGCTGGTAACTACTGAGTGAGGTTATGAAAGACTGCAGCTTTGGCCAGCCACAGCGGCTCACGCCTGTAATCCCAGCACTTTGGGAGGCCGAGGTGGGCGGATCACGAGGTCAGGAGATCGAGACCATCTTGGCTAACACGGTGAAACCCCGTCTCTACTAAAAATACAAAAATTAGCTGGGCGTGGTGGCAGGCGCCTGTGGTCGCAGCTGCTCGGGAGGCTGAGGCAGGAGAATGGTGTAAACCTGGGAGGCGGAGCTTGTAGCGGGCCCAGATCAGGCCACTGCACTCCAGCCTGGGCGACTGTAGCCTGGGTGATATAGCAAGACTCCGTGTCAAGAAAGAAAAGAAAGAAAAGAAAAGAAAAGAAAGAAAGAAAGAGAGAGAGAGAGAGAGAGGGAGGGAGGGAGGGAGGGAGGGAGAGAAAAGAAAGTCTGCAGCTTTATCCTGGTCTCCTCACTCCCCATCCCCTCTCTGTCTTTACTCTGAAAGAAGCCGGCCGTATGGAGAGGTCCATGTGGTAAAGAATTAAAGCCTCCTGCCACAGCCACATGAGTGAGCTTGGAATGAGACCTCCTGTCTCACTCGAGTCCTCAGAGACCACAGCCCTGGCCGATGTTTTAAATGCAACCTCATGAGAGCCAGAACTACCCAGCTAAGCCACTCCGTGAATCCTGACCCTCACAAACTGTGTATGATAATAAATGTTTCAAGCTGCTAAATTTGAGGGTAATTTGTTACACAGCAATAGATAACTAATAAAACATACAACCCCACACGTTTCTCACCTAAACCCTGTGAGAGGCCAGGCGCAGTGGCTCTCGCCTATAATCCCAACATTTTGGGAGGCCAAGGCGGGCAGATTGCTTGAGACCAGGAGTTCGAGACCAGCCTTCGCCAATGTGGCGAAACCCTGTCTCTACCAAAAATACAAAAATTAGCTGGGCGTGGTAATATACACCTGTACTCCTAGCTACTTGGGAGGCTGAGCATGAGAATTGCTTGAACCCAGGATACAGAGGTTGCAGTGAATCAAGATCACACCACTGCACCCCAGCCTGGGTGACACAGCAAGACTAGGTCTAAAAAAATAACCAAAAAAACAAAACCCTGTAAAGAAGGTATTAGCCTCACTCTTTCTTTTTTTCTTGTCTTTTTTCTTTTTTTGTTTTTGAGACAGGGTCTGGCTCTGCCACCCAGGCTGGAGAACAGTAGCACAATCATAGCTCAGGGTAGCCTCGACTTCCTGGGCTCAAGTGATTCTCCCACCTCAGGCTCCAGAGTAGCTGAGACTACAGGCACACGCCACCAAGCCCGGTTAATTTTTGTAATTTTTGTAGAGACAGGGTTTCGCCATGTTGCCCAGGCTAGTCTCGAACTCCTGAGCTCAGGCAATCCACCCACCTCTACTTCCCACAGTGCTGCTATTTTAGACATGAGCCACCACACCCAGGCTAGCCTCACTTTTTTCTCAGTGAAGACACAGAAAATCAGTGAGATTAAGGAACTGTTATAAAACTTCTCAGCTTAACACAGAAAAAACTGGATACAAATCCAGGTCAGGCACCTGCTATCTCTGAAAAAACAAAATAATCACACTTCTCTTGCTCAAATAATCTTACCATTAAAGTCTGTCACTCTGTTATCATTTGGGATTTCAACATCTGGTAATAATAAGAGTAGTAATTATTAAAAATATACCATGGGAAGCTGTTTGTGTAACCCATAAATGTTCGAGGTTTCACGGTCATGATTTGCAAATAGAGAAATGACAACATGTGGGAAGGGAAGAGATAACTTGAAAGGAGAATCGAAAATGGGCACAGTCAAAATCATCTATGGTTATTTTTAGCACAAAGAAAGAACTGTTGGCAGACATTGCTGAAAAGGTAGGTCCATTTTCATCTGTGGTGTTTAGAAAGGCACAATATCATTGCAAAATAATTGCTTATTGAGAACACAAACAGGCCTTGAAAATATGAAGCAGGTTTTAGAAATACAGACCCATTTCTACGTGGCCCGTACAGAAATGGCAGAAGGGGTCACCCAGAAGCAGCGCCCTGGGGTCCGATCTCTATCAGCTTCCAAATGGTTAGTAGCAACAGCGGGTCTGCTGTGCACATGCAGCTTCCAAACACATCCCTGCACCTCCCGCCTATTCAGAAGTTCTGGAGCCGCTATAGAAAGCAGTGTAATTCGAGCCATGCAGATGGATAATAGAGAGAACTGCAGGGTGCACGTCAAATTAGGTGTAAAGCAGCAGTTTTCATTCATGGAATCCTGAAACTAGGGTGGGTCAAGGTTGGTGTGTGAGACACATTACAAGGCCTTTGTAATTAATAACAGCTAAGGCACTGCCTTTTCAAATGATTCACCTTTTGTTTTTAAAGACAATGTAAAAGAGAGAATTTATCATAACATCCCTCACCCTCACAGGATACGTGTATCTTGTGTATCTGTTTTATTGAGATAAAATAAATAAATAACATACATCCTATGCAATGTACCCATTTAAAGTGTATAATTCAACGGCTTTTAGCATATTTACAGAGTTGCATCACCATCACCACAATCAATTTTGGGATGTTTTCATCATGTCCAAAAGAAAGCCCGTGCCCATTAGCAGTCACTCCCCATCCCTCCATCCATCCTCCCAGCCCGAAGCACCACTCATCTACTTTCTGTGTCTATAGATTTGCCTATTCCGGATATTTCACAAAAATGGAATACAATATGTTGTCTTTCGTGACTGGATTCTTTCACTTAAATTGTTTTCGGGGTTCATCTATGTGGTAGCATGCATCAGTACTTCATTCCTTCTTATTACTGAATTAAAATATTCTGTTGTATGAATATAACACATTTTGCTTATCTATTCATCAGTTGCTAGACATTTGGGTTATTTTAACTCTTTGGCTATTATGGATAATGTTGCTGTGGATATTTGGGATTTTCATTGTTGTTGTTGTAGTTGTTTTTGAGATGGAGTCGCTCTGTCGCCCAAGCTGGAGTGCGGTGGCGTGATCTTGGCTCACTGGAACCTCCGCCTCCCAAGTTCAAGTGATTCTCCTGCCTCAGCCTCCTGAGTAGCTGGGATTATAGGCATGCACCACCACACCTGGCTAATTTTTGTATTTTTAGTAGAGATGGGGTTCTGCTATGTTGTCCAGGCTGGTCTCGAACTTACGGGTTCAAGTGATCCGCCCACCTTGACCTCCCAAAGTGCTGGGATTACATGCATGAGCCACCACGCCCGGCCTGCTATGGACATTTGTGTGCAAGTTTTAATGGGACATATATTTTCAGTTTTCTTAGATGTATACCTAGGAGTAGAATTGCTGAGTCATATGGTAACTCTATGTTTAACATTTTAAAGAACTGCCAGACTGTTTACCAAACCAGCCGCACCATTTATGTGGGTTCCCCAGCAATGTATCAGGGTACCAATTTCTCTATATCCTTGACAATACTTTGCTGGGAGACATGGGGTGATAGGGGTGTGATGGCTAAAGGGTCAGAGGTTTCTTTCTGAGGTGATGAAAATATTCTCAGACATTGTGATGATGGTCATACAACTCTTCGAATATACTAAAAATCATTGATTTATATACATTAAATGGGTAGCTTGTATGGCTTGTGAATTCTATCTTAATAAAGATTACTTAAAACAATCAATCAAACAAAAGCAGCAAATGCCAGAGGGGTGAGGAATGGGGAGAGAGAAGTGCAGGCCAATCTGAGGTTTTATAAGTGCATCTGCTCATCTGGTCATCCACTCATTCATTTGTTCATTCATGAAGTATGCATTGAGTACCTGCAGGTACCAGACCTTGTTCTAGGTGCCAGGGATACAACAGTGAATAGAAAAAGTCCTGGCTCTGAAAAATTAAACATAGTAAGGGAATGGAAGAAATATGAAAGGTGGTCAGGAAAAGCCTATTCCAGGGGGTATAGTAGTATTGAAGCTAAGACCTGAATGAAGAGTGGCAGCAAATCACGTAGAAGATCTGGAGCAAAAGCATTCTAAACAGAAAGAACAAGTACAAAGGCCCTCAAAGTAAGACCATGCTTTTTTTTTTTTTTTTTTTTTAAAGGCAGGGTCTTACTCTGTTGCCCAAGCTGGAGTACAGTGGCACAATCCTAGCTCACTGTAACCCTGAACTCCTGGGCTCCAGCGATCCTCCCACTTCACCTTCCCAAGTAGCTAGGCCCACAGGTGCACACTACCATGCCCGGCTAACTTTTTGTAGAGATGGGGTTTCGCCATGTTGGCCAGGCTGGTCTCTAACTCCTGGCTTCAAGTGATCCTCCCATCTCAACCTCCCAAAGTGCTGGGATTATAGGCCTGAACCATCACACCTGGCCTAATATTATTTTATTTTTTTGAGCCATAGTCTCGCTATGTCGCTCAGGCTGGAGTGCAGTGGCATGATCTTCGCTTACTACAACCTCTGCCTCCCAGGTTCAAGTGATTTACCTGCCTCAGGCTCCCTAGTAGCTGAGATTACAGGCAAGCAAGCGCCACCACGCCTGGCTAATTTTTGTATTTTTAGCAGAGATGGGATTTTGCCATGTGACCTCAAGTGATCCACCCACCTTGGCCTCCCTAAATGTTGGGATTATAGGCATGAGCCACCATGCCCAGCCTGATATTCTAAATACATCACATAAGAATATATGTTGCTTTTTGGCTGGGGGCGGTCGCTCATGCCTGTAATACTAGCAATTTGGGAGGCTGAGGTGGGTGGATCACTTGAGGTCACATGGCGAAACCCTATCTCTACTAAAAATACAAAAAATTAGCTGGGTGTGTTGGCATGCACCTGTAATCCCAGCTACTCAGGGGACTGAGGCATGAGAATCGCTTGAACCTGGGAGGCAGTGGTTGCAGTGAGCCGAGATTGTGCCACTGCACTCCAGCCTGGGTGAGACAGCGAGACTCTGTCTTAAAAAAAAACAAAAAGAATATATATTCCATTTTAAATTTTCTAATTTTTTGGATGGTTGTTTTCCTATGAGTTGGAAATACTGTGGTGAGTGCTTAGTCTGTCAACAAATACCATATTCTTTTAGCACAGCTATACTGTGATTGCATTAAAAAACACAATTAAAAACAGAATAATTCACATTCCACTGGATTATTGTTCAGGCATGCATATCAGCCCAGCTACTGCTTCTACCCATGCTGCTATCTCATCCCTCACACAAGTGTGGCTCCTAAGGGCACCCCTAACTATCATAACGTATTCTGAACTTGTTTCAATCTTGCATCCAAGAGAAAGCAGGAGTGTGGGAGTGGTTGAGAAAACAGGTTGTAAGATGGGGGTTTGGAGCTGTATTACTCTTTACCAGACTGGCACTGAGGACCCCAACCCTGCTGGTAGCTGGAACAAGCCTTTGGCATAAGCTGGTATCCGATTGTTAAGACTTGCACTAGTGGCGAATTGGGATGGGATGCTTGTGGAAGGGAATATGGGGGAACTAATAAAGACAATGACATCGGGTGGCAATTGCTAAGCTCCATGCCCTTGACAAAAATTTATAAAGGAGTAGGAATGATTAACAGGCAATTGAGAACCATGTATAAAAGCTAGAGGACCCTCTTGACAGCACACAATGAGGCAAACTTCAAGGTTGTAACCTTCAAGGATCATTTTCCTCTTTATCTCACTAGTATTGTCCCTCCAGGAACCAGACAGAACCTGGAAGATGACAGCAGACTATCACAAACCCACAGAAGTAGTAGCCCTGTTGCTGCCACCACACCAGTTTTGGTATCTTTGCTAGAGCAGATTAACACAGCCCCGGGTACATTTTATGTGGACATTGATTTGGTGAATTGGTTCTTTTCTAGCCCTAGGAGAAAAGTGGATCAGAAACAGTATGCATTCACATGGAACGAACAACAGTCTACATTCACAGATTTGCCCCAGGGCTATGTTAACTTTCAGCATCTATCAATCACAATATAGCCTGAAGAGGTCTGGACCATCTGGACATACTGTAGAACACTGCATTGATCTTTTACATCAATGACATTATATTGATTCAGCTGGGTGGAAAAAAGTGGATAGCACATTAGAGGCCTTGGATGACACATGTATTCTACAGGGTAGGAGATTAAAAACTGCAAAGATTCAGGGGCCTCCCACATAAGATGTTTAGGGGTCCAGAGTTCGGGCATGCCAGGATATATCATCCAAAGAAACAGATAAATTATTGCATCTTGCACCTCCCACCATGTAGAAAGAAGCGTTAAAGCCTGATAGGCCTCTTTGGGTTCTGGACACAGTATATTCCACATCTGGAAATACTGCTCCAACCCATGCCATCAATGCAGGTGACATAAAAGGCTCCCAGCATTAACTGGAGCTCAGAGCATAAAAAGGTTATACAGCAAGGTCCAGGCAGTCTGCTACTTGGTCATTTGTGCTTCCATAGATGGTATTAGTGTTAGTGGTAGGAAAAGATGCTGTGTGGAGTTGATGACAAGCTCTACTGGGAGAATGACAACACAAGCCCCTGCAGTATTGGAGCAAGGCCACGCCATCTGCAGTGGAGACTTTACGTGCCTTTTGAGAAAAACTCCTGGTGTGCTACTGGCCTGATCACAGACACCAAGTGACCATATGCCAGGAATTACTCATCATGAGCTGGGTTCTGTCAAACCCACTGAGTCACAACACCAGGCAGTCAGTACCAATGCATCCTAGGGTGGAACTGGTACATCTGGGACTTAACACAAGTAAGAACAGAAGGTACAAGCAAGTTCCATGAGCTGGCAGCCTAGACCCCCATGAACACCACTACTACATTGGCACCCCTCCCCTGGTGCACCCTTCTGGTTGTATGTAGGATCCTTTATGACCAGCTGACAAGAGGAGGAAAAATCCTGTACTTGGTCAATGGAGGGTCTGCTCAGTATGTGAGTTCAAGCTGAAAATAGATGGCAGTTGCATTATAGCCCCACTTAGGGACAGCCTTGAAAGGCAACAGTGGAGGAAAATCCCCATGGGCAGAGCTTCAGGAGGTGCACTTGGCCATCCATTCTTCCTGCACAGAGAGGCATCTCAAGCATAGAATATCTATGTACTCAGTGGCAGTGAGGAATGGCCTATCTGGCTAGCCAGGGCCCTGGAAGAAGAAAGGTTGTAATGGAAGATGGGGATCAGGGAGGTCTGGGGTAGGGACATGAGGATAGATGTCTGGAGTGGGCACCAAGTATGAAGATCTTTGTATTACATGTTAACACCCACCAGAAACCACCCACCATTGAAAAGCCACCATGTAACTAAGAAGACAAAAATATCTTGGCCAGTTGACCTTAGCTGGCCTCTGTCATCAGCCACCTAGTGCTGGTACTAAGGGCACATGCATGAAATGACTACAGTGGCAGAGACAGAGGCAGTAGCAGCCTAATAGCATGGGCTCCCACTTACAAAGGCTGATTGAGCTACTGCTGCTGCTGAATGAGCCCCCAGTATGACACCATTCCTCCAGGAGACTAGCTGGCTCCATGCTGCAAGTTGACCACATGGAACCCTTTCTATCTGGGAAAAGGCAAGATTCATCCTAACCACATGGAACCCCTTTCCTCTGAAAAAAGTCGAGATTCACCATGTCAAGAAAACACATATATTCTGGGTACTATTTACCTTTCCTGTCCTCAGGACCTTAGTCAGCACCACTATTTGAGGGCTTATCGAGTATCTGATTCACTGTCACAGGATCCCACATAACATCCCATCAGGCCAGGGACCCAATTTACTGCAATGGAGGTGCAGAAATGAGTCCGTGATCAGAGGATTCCCTAAGCAATTCACAGGCTGGATCATCCAGATACTGCCAGCTTGACAGGATATCCGAATGGCTGCTGAAGGCCCACTGGAAGCAGCAGCTTGGAGGTAGCACTTGGTAAGGGTGGGTTCATCTTCAAGGATGCTCCTTGAACCAAAGACCTTTATATAATGCTGGGACCTGCAAGGTTAGAGGTCTTTGTCCCCAATGGGGGAATCTTTCACCAGAGGATACAGCAAGAGTCCCACTGAGCTATAAGCTACAGTTGCCACCTGGGCACCTTGTATGCCGGGACCAGAAGACCAGAAGGGGAGTCATCTTGGCTAAGAGTAATCCACTTGGGTGCCTCTGAGTCCTCCATTGCCCAATTATGACAATAAATAGGCTTGGAAAGGGCATGCTGGTCAGGGGTTGAGATTCTCAGTCCACGAGGTAGGACAGAGGCATTAGCCACTCAGACCAGGGAGGTGCTAGCTGGGGGAGGGGGAGATTTAGAATGGGTACTGAGGAAGGAGATGATGAGTACCAGTTGTGACCCCCAGAGACCTGCAGCAGCTGGGGCTATAGTTTGTCCCAGGGACCTTTCTCTTCTAAGTTTTCAGCAGGAATCCTGGAGGAGCCGCTCCTGAAATTGGCCTGTGGAGAAGAAATAGGTGTTGCTCCAAATATGCTGGAATCATCTTCAAGGGTTGACTGTGGCAGTCCTTGAATCCTTCCTCCACCCTCTCTTTTCTGCCTTTTCTTCTTTGGACAAATATTTACTTTCTTTTTTTCTTTTTTTGAGATGGAGTCTTGCTCTGTCATCCAGGCTGGAGTGCAGTGGTGTAATTTTCGCTCACTGCAACCTCTGCCTCCCAGGTTCAAGTGATTCTCATGCCTCAGCCACTCGAGTAGGTAGTATTACAGGAACACACTACCACACTTGGCTAATTTTTGTATTTTTAGTAGTACCAGGGGGTTATCTCGCCATGTTGGCCAGGCTGGTCTTGAACCCCTGACCTTAAGTGATCCGCCCACCTCGGCCTCCCAAAGTGCTAGGATATAGGTGTAAGTCATTGCGCCTAGCCCATTGGACACATATTTCTATAAATGTTCGCTGAACGTCTAAAAATAAGAACCAGATAAATAGGCTGGACACAGTGGCTCACGCCTGTAATTCCAGCACTTTGGGAGGCCACGGCAGGCAGATCACCTGAGGTCAGGGTTTCGAGACCAACCTGACCAACATGGTGAAACGCCATCTCTACTAAAAATACAAAAATTAGCTGGGCGTGGTGGTGGGCACCTGTAATTACAGCTACTTGGGAAGCTAAGGCAGGAGAATCGATTGAACCCAGGACATGGAGGTTGCAGTGAGCTGAGATCGCGACACTTCACTCCAGCCTAGGCGACAGAGCGAGAATCCGTCTCAAAAATAAATAAAATTAAAATAAGTAAATAAAAGGAAATCATAGGTCCTGCCACCAAAGCAGCTCATAACGGAGTGGGAAAGTTCTATACCTCTAGGGAAAATCCTCTAATAGAAATGTCTTAGCACACACATTTCTCTGGTACATAACATGGTTGTGATTGTAGAACTCTGATATCCCTTCATCCCAAAGACTCAGGGGGCATTTCATGTGTGATCAGAACAAGTCCGGTCAGGTGTCACAGACTTTGCCCATTTTCAGCCTCTCCCTCAGCTCTGATCTGCTCTACCAGGAACTCCCAGGGGCAACAAGCCTCTGCCATGCACAGCTGCTGCTGATTTGCCCAAGCCTGGGAGCTGCTGAATCTGCCCAGTGGGGGCGGGGCGGGGCAGATGCTCTCCCCTTGTGTTTTGCTTTGTCATGGGCGGGGAGGCAGGGAAGGAGGTTAGTTTGTAGCCCAGTCTTTTACATGGTTTTTAGTAAAATATCCTTTCCCGTTTTTACCAAAAGTACCCTTCCCTCTTCCTTCCACTCCCATAGGTCTCAGATTCTAGTCCAGTGCGGGACTGGGTTAGGAGGCAAATACAGTGAGACATGGAAAATTAAATTGCACCTCCCACAGGCAGATTGATTAGGGGGCAGGGGTCCACAGCTCTGTCTGTAACATGAGTTCAGATATGTTCCAAGTGGGTGCGACTTAAGTTTAAGATGGGTCCTCACCTCCTTGTTCATAGAGCTAGAAGAGTGAAGAAGAGGAAAGGATTAATTCGTCCTGGAAAACTGAGAAAGAGCTTACAAAAGAAATGTCACTTGGGCCAGGCGTGGTGGCTCATGTCTGTAATCCCAGTACTTTGAGAGGCCAAGGTGGGAGGATCACTTGAGGCCAGGAGTTCGAGACCAGCCCTGGGTAACAGAGTGAGACCCTGCCCCTAAAAAAAAATAGCTGTGCATGGTGGCACATGACTGTAGTCCCAGCTACTTGGGAGGCTGAGGCAGGAAGATTGCTTGATCCCAGGAGTTCGAGACTGCAGTGAGCTGTGATGGCACCACTGCACGCCAGCCTGGGAAACAGAGACCTTGTCTTAAACAAAACAAAACAAAATAATTGTCACTTGATCTGGGTTTTAAAAAGGCCTGTCAGATGGGGAAGGGAATTTCAGACAGAGGGAAGAGCTAAAGCACAGGGCCCTTAGAGAGAGTGTTGGTTCAGACAAAGCTCTTGCTCCAGGGAATTTACACTCCAATGCGGGGAGATCTGCAATAAACAAACAGTCCATCCTGTTAGGCGGTGATAAATGCCAAGAAGAAAAATCAAACACCGTGATAGGGCATTTGGGAGTGGCATGGGTGCTATTTTAGGTAGACAGGCCAAGGTCGGCCTTTCTGCAAGTGTGTTTTTTGAGCAGAGACCTGAATGAAGTGAGGAAGTAATCATGTGGGTAACAAGAGAAGGGCATTCCAGGCAGAGGGAACAGCCAGAGTGCAAAGCTCTGAGAGGAGCAGGCTTGTGTGCTCAAGAAGGCCCGTGTGTCTGGGGCACAGTGAGAGAAGAGGGCAGTGGGAGGAGAGGGAGCCACCCTAGGGCTTTGAGCAGAGGTCATGATCAGTCCATCAGTTTGGAGAAGAGGCTTCTGGAAACATGGGTAGAAACATAAAGACCAGCTAGGAGGCTTTGCAATGATCCAGGCGAGAGATGACAGGGTCCTGAGTGAAGGTGGTACTGGCGGAGGAGCAAAGGGGTGTTGGCGGATATTGCTGGATTCTGGTTATCTTTTGAAGGTAGAGTTAACGGGATTTGTTGATAGACTAGATAACATTGGAAAGGTAGGTTGTTGCTGAATTGGGAATTAAGACAATTTCTGAACATACCACTTCCTTTCTTAAAAATTTCGTGATAAAGTCTAGACTCATTAGCAGTCATTTATTCATTTGCTGATTCATTCAACACATACTGATTGAATGCCTAGTATGGGCCAGGAATTGTGCTAGGTGTTGCAGGTAGACACAAAATTTAAAAGTAGGGCGTACTTTCTGTCCGTACAGATCTTTAGTCAGATGGGTGACACAGACAAGTACTTAGGTCATTACAACCCATGTGACAATTGCTACCATGGGGAAATACAGGGGGAAATAGTGGCATATGGGAAAAGTATCTAATTGGAGTTAGCAAGGCTCCACTCGTACCTTACCCCGAGATCAGCTCAGTTTTTCAGTTCACTCTAGTAATGCTGCCCATTGCGGGGCTGTGAGACAGTACAGTCTGAGCTCGATCATAAGCGGGTGGCCAGTTTTGTCTCTGCAGCTCCGCGGCCCGGGCTTACTCGAAGGTCCCCTGGGAATAGCCTCACCTTTGCCCCACTTCCCAGTCTAGCCCCTAACTTCCCGCCGTCTATTGGCTGCGCAGCCGCCCAATGGGCAGGCGGGAACCGCGGGCTCGCGCTCCCGGCCTAGGGCGTCTGATCTCGTTCGCGCGTCTCGCGAGCATTGGGTGACTGGCTGAGGCGACGCCAGTTGGCCGGGCACTGGGTTGCTGTGAGGCTGAGGTTGCGGCGGAAGCAGAGAACATGTTCCGAGCTGCGGCTCCGGGGCAGCTCCGACGGGCGGTGAGTCCAGACTGGGAAGGCGAACCCAGGGACGGTCCCCCGTCAACCCGCCGTCCCTATAGGGTCTTGCAAACGTCACTGGCCCCTCAGACCAGACCAGCCCACGCGCCCACAGGCCGCTCCCCGCCTGGGACTTGGGTCCAAAGTTCTGGGGCCTGTCCTGGACTCCTTCGGAGCCGCCAGTTCGGGGCAGAAGTCAGAGGTTGGGGGTCAGGGTGACTCCGAATGGTGTGAATTTGAACGTCTGCTGTCCCTTCTCCTGGCCCACTCTCTGCCCTGACGCTTCCCACATTTGTCGTTCACTCTGGACACTTTCGGGCCGCCAGGCCCTCCACACTTGCTCCACACCCGAGGGAGCAAAATGTCGCCGGGGAATGCCCTATTGGGGACAGTTTCAAACCTGGATTCCTCCCGGAGGCCGGCATTTCTGGAAGAATTAAACACTTTGGGCGCCTTGTGGCTGCTCCGACCCACTCACTGTCAAGGGCGGGGGTGGGGGGTGGGGTGGGAGGCGGCGTGGCCAATTATGGAAGCTGGCTCTGCTTTCTGGTTTATGGAGCAGGGCTGAGTTTAGGCGATTGTATTTGTAAAACCTGTGATCCGATTTGACAGCTTTAGCCAGTTTTGAAAGGCAGACGTCTTTTTATATGCTGCAGGCTGACCTGCTTTTAACCAGCAGATTGTAGGTTAAATAGCTTAACTGGTGACACTGATACATTTTCAGTGTTTCATTAGTGACAAACCACGTTTTTCTCTTCTGTTGTGAGAAGGACTGATAGGAAACATATTTTTGTTCTCATGATGTAGGAGAGTAGTATTTGGAAACTGACCAGGCACAAGTCAAGTAACAATAATTTATATTGTGGATTCTGTAGTTTTCCTAGTTTACATTTAGGTGAAATGAGAAACAAGATTGGTAAACCTGGGTCAGAAACTTACCTGATGGTTTGTACCTTTTCTCCTTTTTTTTTTCTTTTTTTTCTGTGCATGAATATTTTCCCATCCACTCCTGGGATTTTTCTCTGAGGCATAGCTGGAGCTTTTTCTAGATGTCTGTAGACAGTAGACTTTTTTTTTTTTTAAAGAGACAAGGTCTGACTCTGTTGCCCATGCTAGAGTGGAGTGCAGTGGCACGATATGGGCTCACTGCAACCTTCGCCTCCCAGGTTCAAGCGATTCTCCCACCTCAGCTTCCCGAGAAGCTGGGACCGCAGGTGTGCGTCATCACTCCTGGCTAAGTTTTTTTTTTTTTTGGTAGAGACGGGGTTTTGCCATATCGCCCAGGCTGGTCTTGAACTCTTGGCCTTAAGTGATCCACTTGCCTAGGCCTCCCAAAGTCCTGGAATGACAGGCCTGAGCTACCGCGCCTGGCTGTAGACATCTTTTTTCTTGTGCGTATTCCTTGTTTGATAAAAAGTCCTGACCCTGCCTTCCCCTAAAGAGTTCAAACCCGGCCGAGTGCGGTGGCTCAAGCCTGTAATCCCAGCACTTTGGGAGGCCGAGACGGGCGGATCATGAGGTCAGGAGATCGAGACCATCCTGGCTAACACGGTGAAACCCCGTCTCTACTAAAACATACAAAAAACTAGCCGGGCGAGGTGGCGGGCGCCTGTAGCCCCAGCTACTCGGGAGGCTGAGGCAGGAGAATGGCATGAACCTGGGAGGCGGAGCTTGCAGTGAGCTGAGATCCAGTCACTGCACTCCAGCCTGGGCAACAGAGCAAGACTCCGTCTCAAAAAAAAAAAAAAAAAAAGTTCAAACCCATGTCTTTCATGTTAGTGTCCTGTCTTCCCCTCAAGACATATTTTCTCCCGTTGGGGGATCTAGACATAAACAAGTGAAAGTCATGAATTTGGGGAAATTCTGGGAACCTGAGCCAGAAGAATGCTGCTCTATGCAGCAGTTGGAAAACAGTTTTGTGGACAGATTACAAGTCTGGCCTAAGTGAAATTATAATTGTGGTGGGGGATGGAATTTAGAACTCAGTAATTTTGTAGCGCTAACAGAAAAAAATGGAATGATTAAGTAATTCTTACTATCCCCATCATTGGCTAATGTGTTAGACATTACTTCCAGATATTCATTATGGTTTGCCAAAGACTTTGACCTTGACTTATTTTTAAAATTTGAAGTCAAGCTAAGTAGAATAGCTGTTTTAAAGTCATTAAGAATGTTGGAGAGATTTGAAATTCTAGCAAAAAAGAAATGGTGGCAACACTTCTAAAGTGGACCTATAAATTAATAGGGACATATACCCGTATTTAACTTTTTAAATTTTGAAATATTTGCACTTACAGAAAAGTTGCAAGAATAGTACAGAGAAATCTCAAAACCCTTCCCCTGGTTTTCCCATCGTGTTAGCAGTTTGACACATGTGCTTTATCTTTCCGCATACATACATAATACTATCTGTCTGAACCATTTGAAAGTATGTTGCAAATGTACCCTTTACTCCTAAATAATTCAGTGATATTTTAAAAGAACAAAGAGGTTCACTTTCTAACTACACTGTAATTGGCAATATCTGGAAGTTTCACCATAAAATACTGTTTTCTAATCTCTGGATGTTCAATTTTGCCAGTTGTCCCATTAGTACAGTTTATAGCAATTTTCCTTATTCTGGTCTAAGATACTCTAGATGTCAAGTGGTTTTCATGTCTCTTTTACTCTGTTAGAAAGGTTCCTCAGCCTTCCTTTGGGTTTGATGACATTGGTGTATTTGAAGAGTACAGGCCTTCTGTTTTCCAGACTGTCACTCAATTTGGGTTTGTCTGGTGTTTCCTCATGATTGGATTCACGTCATATATTCTTGGTGAGAATATCACAAAAGTGGTATTGTGTTCCCCGTGCATCATATTAGGAGGTACTTAATGTTGGTTTATCCCATTAGTGGTAATGCTAACTTTAGTTACTTAGCCAATGTGTTGTTTGCCAGGTTTCTCCACTGTCAAGTTAATACTCCTCCTTTTGTAATTTTTAACTAATTTATGAGGAGATATATTGAGACTATGTGACTCTCCTATTTCTCATCAGACTTTTACCCAGTCTTAGCATCTGTTGATGATTTTTACCTGAGAAATGATTACTGTGATGCAAAATGGTGATTTTCTATTTCCATGATACCTTCTACATTTTTTAGTTATTCTACTATAAGGAAGAACATTATCTTCTTGCATATTTATGGATTTATGGATACATGGATCCTTATTTAGGATAATACATTTCTACCTTATGCTCACGTTCTCTCATATTTGTAAAGTGGGGCCCATTCAATCTGACTCTTGTTTGTTTACATATATATGTTTATGATATCACAAAGTCAAAATAGCTTATCTTAAATCCCTACTCTTGAAATAAAAAAAAATTGTTCTGTAGCTAACCATTAATACATTTAGGAAGAGGATACATTTCCAAAACCATATTAAAAAAAATAAAGTTAGGAATTATAGTTAAAGGTTACCATAAACTGTTAACAATGTGAATATAGTTAACACTGCTAAACCATACACTTAGAAATGGTTAAGATGGGGCCAGCCGTGGTGGCTGACACCTGTAATCCCAGCTCTTTGGGAGGCTGAGGCAGATGGATCACCTGAGCTCAGGAGTTCGAGACCAGCCTAGGCAACATGGCGAAACCCCATCTCTATCAAAAAAAAAAATTAGCCAGGCGCCATGGTGCACACCTGTAGTCCCAGCTGCTTGGAAGGCTGAGGCACGAGAATTGCTTGAACCTGGGCGTTTGAGGCTGCATTGAGCCCAGATAGCACCACTGCCCTCCAGCCTGCGCAACAGAGTGAGACGCTGTCTCAAAAACAAAAAAAGTTGGTAAGTTTTATGTAGTTTTTTAAATCACTTTGTTAAACTGTTAGAATATAAGTTCAATGACTTGCATTTGGTATCTAAGTTCCATTTTTAGTTCTGACTGATTTGTGCCATTGAGTAAAGTCTTTCATCCTTGTGTGTGTGGCAATGGTCCTTAAAGTCATCTGTTAACAAAGATAGTTTTTGTATCTATAATAAAGAGCTAGAGAACACAGTGAGAGGAAAATAGGTAGGCATTTGCAATTAGTTAATATTCTTGCAATGATATTAATCCTAATTATTGTTGTTTTTTTATTGATTTGCTCTTGAAATTGATTTATTAAAGAATAAGAAGATGCAAAAAAATTTATGTGGTGAGTGAAACAACAGTTTCAAGGTCATTTGAGTACTCTTGTTACTGTGTTTATTGTCAGGTGGGAAGGAATATCAGGATTGAAAAGCTATGAAATTGGTGTGAAGCAACATGACACTTTTCTGTCTAGTATTGATGAATAAGATTGAAGTCTAATTTGCATGCAAATTTTAATTTCTACTGAAAGAAGAGAGCCAATTTTGGTGTGATTCTAAAAGAAAATTTATTGCATAAGATGAATTCAGTAAAATTATGATGCCTGCCAATGTGTCTACTAAGAGTCTTGTCTGTTCTTTTTGTTTTGTTTTTTTTTGAAACGGAGCCTCTCTCTGTTGCCCAGGCTGGAGTGCTGTGGTGCGATCTCGGCTCACTGCAAGCTCCGCCTCTCAGGTTCATGCAATTCTCCTGCCTCAGCCTCCCGAGTAGCTGGGACTACAGGTGCCCGCCACCGCGCCCAGCTAATTTTTTGTATTTTTAGTAGAGACGGGGTTTCACTGTGTTAGCCAGGATGGTCTCCATCTCCTGATCTCATGATCTGCTTGCCTTGGCCTTCCGAAGTGCTGGGATTACAGGCGTGAGCCACCGCGCCCAGCCTGTCTGTTTTTAAAGTGAAGTAAATTGACTGTGTTTTCAGTATTACAGTCAATGTTATATAACATTTATGGTTATGATTAAAAACTGCTTTATTTTATTACTAAAAAGATTAAAGGAAGTATTTAAAGTACAGAAATACAATATACATTTTAAAAATTACAAAATGTATGTTAAAATCGGGCTAGGTGACTTTATACATTATTTATCCTTTTGGGTATGACTTGGAAAGATTTTATAGCTTATTCTTGCTGTTTTTCTTTTTTTAATTAAGAAGCAAAAAAACCGGCTGGGAGTGGTGGCTCACGGCTGTAATCCCAGCACTTTGGGAGGCCAAGGTGGGCAAATCACGAGGTCAGGAGTTTGAAACTAGCCTGACCAACACGGTAAAATCCCATCTCTACTAAAAATACAAAAAATAGCTGGGTGTGGTGGTGTGTGCCTGTAATCCCAGCTGCTTAGGAGGCTGAGGCAGGAGAATCGCTTGAACCTGGGAGGTGGAGGTTGGAGTGAGCTGAGATTGCGCCACTGCACTCCATCCTGAGCGACAGAGCAAGACTCTGTCTCAAAAAAAAAAAAAAAAAAAAAAGAAGCAAAAAACCCTCCCCTGCCCTCTATACCCTCATTACACCTAGTTTCCAAAGATGGTTGGGGCGGAGGTATAGGTTAAAATCATTCTTACTACTCTAGGTTATGAGTGGGTTTGTAAGGGTAGAGAGTTAGATTCCAGCTTTTTTTCTTCTTCTGGCATCTGTGGTAGTTTATATGAATATACAGTTCAAGTTACAGGAAGAACTCTAAAAAACTGAAAAGCAAAAACATTGTCAAAAATGAGGCTGACCCTGGGCACAGTGTCATGTGCCTGTAGTCACAGCTACTCAGGTGGCTGAGACAGGATGATCACTTGAGTCCGGGAGACCAGCCTGAGCAGCATGGCAAGCAAGACCCAATCTCTAACACCCACCCCCACAAGGAAAAAAAAAACTATTGAGGTTCAACAAGAGAAGGACCAAACTGTGTTCATTGGACTTAGCCATAAGGAAGTTTTTGGTGATTTTGGAAAGATTGGATTCAGTGTTGTGGAAGTAAAGCCAGTTTGGGTAATTGAAAAAATGGAAGGTGAGGTAATAGAGTAGGTGTCTGTGGAAATTATTTTCACGAAGTTTGGCTTTGAAAGGGTGCAGAGAGGGTGATAATCTCTTTAAATCCTGCCCACAAGAAGTATACTATCTCATAAAGGCCAGTCAACTTTATATGGGTATGTGGCTGGCATGAGAAAGAAAACTTCATATTTTACTATTTGCAACCAAGTCTAAACAGTATAGAGAACTTCTCTAAAAGCATGATGGGGTGTCTGTTTTAGTGATGTAACAGTTTATATACTGTTTAGTTACCCTTATACATGTTTAGATGATTACATTATCAGTGAGGAAACAGTTGCTTTTTAGTTTTTGATAATTTTAAGAAAAGTTTTCATTTAGTTATTACTTATTGAGGAGTTATTATTTATTGAGGTTACAAATGTGTGCCAGAGAAGTAGATACTAAGTTCACAGTGGAGAACAAGACAGACCTAGTCCCTGCTCTTGTGATGCAAACAGATTGAGGAAGAAACACATTATTTTAAGTGTGGTCATTGTTACAGAACATAGAGGGTGTTTGGGAGAGGTTTTATATTGTTAGAGGACTGGAAAACACTGAAAGGATATCTGTGAAATTACATTTGCACACTGAGGTGCCTTTTTTTTTTTTTTTCAGATGTAGTCTCACTCTGTCGCCCAGGCTGGAGTGCAGTGGCGCCATCTTGGCTCACTGCAAGCTCCGCCTCCCGGGTTCATGCCATTCTCCTGCCTCAGCCTCCCAAGTAGCTGGGACCACAGGCGCCCGCCACCATGCCTGGCTAATTTTTTTGTATTTTTAGTAGAGACAGGGTTTCACCGTGTTAGCCAGGATGGTCTCGATCTCCTGACCTCGTGATCTGCCCACCTCGGCCTCTCAAAGTGCTGGGATTACAGGCGTGAGCCACCGTGCCCGGCTCAGGATTTTCTTTAGATAAAAACATCACTTCATTTTTTAGTCTTGTCTAAAATCATTTATCATTGCTGTTTATTTTTTACCCCAACTTTTTTTTTTTTTTTGAGGTAGAGTCTTACTCTCTCGCCTAGGCTGGAGTGCAGTGGTGTGATCTTGACTCACTGCAGCCTCAACCTTCTAGGTTTAAATGATCCTTCCATCTCAGCCTTCCAAGTAGCTGGGACTACAGGAATGCGCCACCACATCCGGCTAATTTTTAAATTTTTATCTTTCATAGAAACAGGGTCTTACTATATTGTCCAGGCTGGTCTCAAACTTCTGGGCCAATTTTAGGTTTGCAGGGTATCTGTGCAGATTTATTATGAGTAAATCGTGTGTCTTGGGGGTTTGGTGTACAGATTATTTTGCTGCCCAGGTAATGAACATAGCACCTAATAGGTATTTTTTTTATTCTCACCCTGCTCCCACCCTCCACCCTCAAATAGGCCCAGGTATCTATTGTTCCCTTCTTTGTATTCATATGTACTCGATATTTGGCTGCCACTTACGAGAGAGAACATTCCATGTTTGGTTTTTCTGTTCCTGCATTAATTCACTTAGGATAATGGCCTCCAGCACCGTCCATGTTGCTCTAAAGGCCATGATCTCATTCTTTTTAATGGCTGTGTAGTTCCATGGTGTGTATATACCACATTTTCTTTACCCAGTCCATCCCCTGCATGGTCATCTAGGTTGATTCCATGTCTTTGCTATTGTGAATAGTGCTGCCATGAACATTTGCATGCATGTATCTTTATGGTGGAATGGTTCATATTCCTTTGGGTATATACCCAATTATGGTATTACTGGGTCGAACTTTCTAAGTTCTTTGAGAAATCGCCACATTGCTTTCCACAGTGGCTGAACTAATTTACATTCTCACCAGCAGTACATAAGCGTTCCCTTTTCTCTGCAACCTCGCCAACATCTGTTGTTTTTTGAGTTTTAAATAATAGCCATTCTGACTGGTGTGAGATGTCTCATTGTGGTTTTTATTTGCATTTCTCTAATGATTAGTTATGTTGAGCATTTTTTTATGTGCTTATTGACCACATATGAGAAGTGTCTGTTGATGTCCATTGCCCATTTTTTAATAGGGTTGTTTTTTACTGTTGATTTAAGTCCCTTATAGATTCTGGTTATTAGAGGTTTGTCAGATGCATAGTTCGCAAATTTTTTTTTACCATTCTGTAGGTTGTCTGTTTACTTTGTTGATAGTTTAGTTTATTTTGCTGTGCAGAAGCTCTTTAGTTTAATTAGGTCTGTCTTGTAAATTTTTATTTTTGTTGCTATTGCTTTTGGAGTGTTCATCATGAAATCTTTGACAGGGCCTATGTCCAGAATGCCATTTCCTACATTTTCTTCTTGGATTTTAATAGTTCGAGGTCTTACATTTAAATTCTTTTTTTTTTTTTTTCTTGAGATGGAGTCTTGCTTTGTCTCCCAGCCTGGAGTGCAAGGGTGCAATCTCGGCTCACTGCAACCTCCGCCTCCTTGGTTCAAGCGATTCTCCTGCCTCAGCCTCCTGAGGAGCTGGGATTACAGGTGCCCGCCACCATGCCCAGCTAATTTTTGTATTTTTAGTAGAGACGATGGGGTTTCACCATGTTGACCACACTGATCTCGAACTCCTGACCTCAGGTGATCCACTTGCCTCGGCCTCCCAAAGTGCTGGGATTACAGTCATGAGCCACCACACCTGGCAGAAGTTTTTTTTTTTTTAAATTAGAGTTTAGCCTGTGTTGTAGTACACATTTGTAGTCCTAGCTACTCAGGAGGCTGAGGCAGGAGGATCCCTTGAGCCCAGGAGTTGGAGGCCAGCCTGGGCAACATAGCAAGACACTGTCTCTAAAAATAACATTTTTTGAAAATAGATTTTGTTTTTTAGAGCAGTTTTAGTTTCACAGCAAAATCCAGTGGAAAGTACAGAGAGTCCTCCTGGTCCACACACCCACAACCTCCTCCACTGTCAATGTACAGCACCAGAGTTGTCCATTTGTTACAATTAATGAATTTACATTGACATCAGCATTGTCAAGAGTCCATAGTTTACATTAGGATTCACTCTTTGTGTTGTACCTTCTATGAGTTTGGACAAATGTATAATGACAGGTATCTACCATTATTATATCATACAGAACAGTTTCACTGCCCCCACTCCTGATCCCCCCAGAAAAAAACAAAAACAAAAGAACTCTATGCTTTGTTCTCCTAATCCCTGGCAGCTGCTGATCTTTTTACTGTTTCTGTAGTTTTGCTTTTAGCAGAATGTCATATAGTTGGGATTAGACAGCATGTAGCCTTTTCAGACTGTTTTTTTTTCATTAAGTAATATGCATTTAAGGTTCCTCCATGTCTTTTTCATTGCTTTTTACTGCTGAATAAGATTCCATTGTATGAATATTTGTTCACCTGCTGAAGGACATTTTGGTTACTTCCAAGTTTTGGCAGTTATGAATAAAGCTGCTGTAGACATCTGGTTTTTGTGTGGACCTAAGTTTCAACTCTTCTGGGTATGTACAAAGGAGTGCAGTCGCTAGATTGTATGGTAAGATTATGTTTAGTTTTGTAAGAAACTGCCAAACTGTCTTCCAAAGTGGCTGTACCAGTTTGCATTTTTACTAGCAATGAATGAGAGTTTGTGTTGTTCCACATCCTTACTAGCATTTGGTATTGTCAGTATTTTGGTTTTTTACCATTCTAATAAGTGTGTAGTGGTATCTCATTTTAATTTGCAATTTCCTAGTGAGCATCTTTATGTTGAGCACCTTTTCATATGCTTTTTGGCCATCTTCTTTGGTGAGGTATCTGTTCAGATCCTTTCCCCTTGTTTAAATCGGGTTGTTCGTTTCTTATGTTGAATTTTAAGGGTTCTTTATATATTTTAGATAAGTCTTTTATCAGATATGTCTTTTGCACATATTTTGTTCCAGTCTATGGCTTGTCTTCTCATTCTTTTGATGAAGAGTGTTTTCTTGTTTTGTTTTTTTTGTTTGGTTTGAGATGGAGTGTCTGTCACCTAGGCTGGAGTGCAGTGGTGCGATCTCAGCTCACTGCAACATCTGCCTCCAGGGTTCAAATGATTCTTGTGCCTGAGCCTCCAGAGTAGCTGGGACTATGGCGTGTGCCACCATGCCCAGCTAATTTTCGTATTTTTAGGAGAAATGCGGTTTCACTCTGCTAGCCAGGCTGGTCTGGAACTCCTGACCTCAGGTAATCCACCAGCCTTGGCCTCCCAAATTGCTGGGATTACAGGCGTGAGCCACTGCTCCTGGCCAATGAAGAGTTCTATAAAAACAATATTCAGTTCACTTATTGGGAGTCAGCTCTGTGCTGGTTACTAGAGTCAAGGGTTATAGAGGTAAGAAATATCAGACATTGCGGCCAGGCGTGGTGGCTAACGCCTGTAATCCCAGCACTTTGGGAGGCCGAGGCCGGTGGATCATGAAGTGAGGAGGTCGAGACCATCCTGGCTAACATTGTGAAACCCCGTCTCTACTAAAAATACAAAAAAATTAGCCGGGCATGGTGGCGGGCGCTTGTAATCCCAGCTTCTCGGGAGGCTAAAGCAGGAGAATGGCGTGAACCTGGGAGGCAGAGCTTGCAGTGAGCCAAGATGGCGCCACTGCACTCCAGCCTGGGCGACAGACCCAGACTCTGCCTCAAAAAGAAAAAAAAAAGAAATATCAGACGTTACTCCTGTACTCAGTATCAAAGGAGGACGACAAGACAATCAGGTGAATATAATCAGGTGTGATAAGTGCTGTAATAAAGGCAATTACAGGGTACCATGTTGGTGCTAGCAAAGCTAACTAGTCCGAGATGGTCCAAAGAAAGCTTTTATGTGTAGCTAACATTTATTGAAGATTTAATATGTTCCAGGCATCATTCCAAGAGCTTTACATTTATTAATTTTACCCTCACGACAACTCTATGAGATATTAATATTATCATCATCTCCATTTTACAGTCAGAGAACTGAGGTACTGAGAAGTTATGGTGGATGTGGGATTCAAACCTGGGCAACGTGGCTGGCTCCAGAGCCTGTACCCTTTACCACTGCAACTGTACTAATGCTTTTTGGAGGAATTGACCTTCCAGCAGAAAACCTAAGGATGATTAATTGGAATTCAGTAGGGTAACAGGGAAAGAGGTCCACTAGGCAGTGGGAGCAATGTGTGGGAAGGCTGGAAGTCTGAGAGAGCAGGGCAAGTTCAAGTATCTGAAAATTAGGAATAAATGGAGTGAGGGATATATGGTTAGAGAGGTAGATCAGGCCATAAAATAAACACATGGTAAACCAACCTAAGGAGTCTAGTTTACCATATCCAGAGGAGGCAGGAAGCAACAGTCGTGTTTTAAGCGGGGGAGAATAACATGTTATATTTGTGTCATGGAAAGATCACTGGGAGAAATGGATTGGTAGGAAGCAGAATTGTAGGTTAGAAAAGCTGGGGTGGGAGACTGTGTGGGATAATAGAGGAGAAGGATAATGGCCTGCACCAGAATATTGGCATTGACGATGGAGAGAAGTGAATGGATTTATGAGTAGCTCTCTTTAAAAGGAAGAATTGTTATGACTTGAGTGGTTGGTTGGATGTAAAGTTGAGAGAAAACCCAGAGATGATTCTCTGATCACGGTTTGGGCAGCTTGAAGTCTGGAGAAGTAACAGTATAGGGGCTGGAGGAACAGAGGGAAAACATGAGTTAAGGTTTAAATTTGCTGAGATGGAAAGTGTTTGATGAGACAGGCAAGTTAAGCACTCAGATACACAGATGTAACCTTATTATAAGTCTAGCACTTAGGAAAGAGATTTGAACCCCATTTGAGATTTATATATATATAATATTTGAGCCATTCTTATATAGGGGTGAAGTTAAGCCATGGAAGGCAGAAGGGAGTAGTCAGTAACTTCAAACATTGCTGAGATAACAAGTAAGGTGAAGCCTGAAAAGAGTTTGTTGGTAATTTGGGTGAGGGCAGAAACCAGATGCAAGTAATTGAGGAGTGAACGAGAATGAGGAATTAGAGAAGTCAGAGTGGAATGTGGGGTTGTGGCTTTTTAGCAGAATTGTTGTGAATGGGGAGAGGCTCAATCATGTTTAAGTGTTGATGAGAAGGAACCAGGGTAAAGGGAGAAGCTGGAGACATGACTGGGAAGTGCAGATTACAGAAAGTCTCTGAGTAGATGCGAGAGAGTGGAATCTAGATCCCAGATGAAGAGATTAGACCCAGGAGAAAGGATCCACAGCGGCTTCCATTGTGATAGGGCAAGGACAGGAATTTCTGTGTTGAGTATCAGGAAAGGAAATCAGGTCCACCCTGATGGCTTCAGCTGTCATTGTGAAGTAGGAAGTGAGGCTGCCTTCTAAGATTAGGGGGCAGAATGTGTTGGCTGTTTAAGAAACATCAGGAGGCAGGCATGGTGGCTCATGCCTGTAATCCCAGCACTTTGGGAGGCCAAGGTGGGAGGATCGTTTGAGCCAAGGAGTTCAAGACCAGCCCGGGCAACATAACAAGACCCTGTCTCTACAAAAAATAAATAATTGACTGGACATGGTGGCATGTACCTGTGGTCCCAGTGACTTGGGAGGCTGAAATGGGAGGAACGCTTGAGCCTGGGAGTTTGAAGCCATAGAGAGCTATGATTGTGCCACTGTACTCAAGACTGGGTAACAGAGGGAGACCTTGTTTCTAAAAAAGAAAAAGAGAAAGAAGAGAAACATCAGGAGAGGATATTTAAAATCATTGCTGTGGAGGGTGAGAGTGCCAACAAGGAAGTTGTGGTAGCATTGCCAGGCAGTTTTGAGAGCGCAGGTGAGGCTGGTGGCTAAGAATTTATGGGTGGCATGGGCCTGCATAGTTAATTTTTATTTAAATAGCAGTGTTTGAAGAGGTTGAGATTCCTTTTGAGGCAATTACCTCATTAAGTATTTCAATAGTTATCTTTAAATGTTTTAAGAATTTGGCTCCTTTTCCTCTCATAACTATTGTTAAAAGAGGATCGATCCTAAAGTGTAGAGAGGCAATGGGTTATAAAATAATAAAATGAAAATGTGTTCCCTTTGAAACCTTTTCAATACTGGACATGCATTTTTTTTTTTTACTCTTTAGTCACATTCTATACTACTCTTCTACTTAAAATAGGATTTTAGAGTTATAGAATTTTTAAAGTAGGGAAAGAGGTCTTTTGAGATCATATTTTTCTTTCTGACAATGCTATTTTTTTCTTTTTTAAGCACGAGAATGTTTGCCAAGTAAAATCTTACAGGAATGACCCATGTATAAAATAGCTAAAAATGGTGGTGCTTTGATGTGTGCTGGTAATTAGGAACTCAAACTCTGGAGTCAGACTACCTGGACTTAGAATAACCTGACTCTGCTTCCTACCTGTGTAGCTGCTAAGCTCCAGTTTTCTCATCTGTGAAGTTGGAGTAATACTAGTGCCTCCATCATAGACTTTGTAGGAATTTTAAATAAGATACTATGTATAAAACTGCTTAGTACAGTGCTCCATCAATGTTAGTTTGGTTAATCTGGTTAAAGCAAAGTTGGGTAGGGGGTCATTCTAGCAGCTGTAGATGCCTAGTCCCTACCTTATCCCATGTGGTGGCTCCTGAGATGGCTTCCTAGAACCTTATATAGATGCAGTTTGAAAATCTCTAACCTTGGCTGGGCGCGGTGGCTCAATCTGTAATCCCTGGACTTTGGGAGGCTGAGGCAGGCAGATCATTTGAGGTCAGGAGTTCAAGGCCAGCCTGGCTAACATGGTGAAACCCCACTCTCTACTAAAAATGCAAAAATTAGCTGGGGGTCATAGTGCATGCCTGTAATCCCAGCTACCTGGCAGGCTGAAGCAGGAGAAACACTCGAACGCTGGAGGGAGAGGTTGCAGTGAGTCAAGAGCATGCCACTGCACTCAGGCCTGGGCAACAGAGCGAGAATCTCTCAAAAAAAAAAAAAAAAAAAATCTCTAATCTGATTCATCTTCCTAAATTTGCAGATGGGCTTTAGATTGTAGAATAACATTTTAAAGGTTCTGGCCAATTTCTTCTGCTCTAGTTCCACACAACCATTATTGCTGAATTAGCCACATAACCATGCCTAGAGGCTGTAGCTTCTCTCTAGTTGGTATCTGAGAAATGGAATGTAAAACATTGAATTAGAAGGAAGTTTAATATTTTAAAAATTATAAAGGAGTCAATAAAATAGAGTACGTTTATGATGTATATAATGCTTAGTAAAAATTGATCAGATAGATGGACTGAGTGTGTTCTTAAATACATTCTTTTGTTTATGCTTATAAATCTAATTTTGATAAATCTTTTAAAAAGCATATAATCTCCAGTTGGAAGTTCTAAAAGCTTGATAGTTCCTTAGAATAACTACTTAATTTATCTTATGATAGAACTATAATTTACAGCAAGTGTGGGCCTTCTGCCACCAAATCTTAGATTTATTCTTCAAATGGTGATGGAAATCTCAATTTTTATAGCAAATGATGTGTGAAACATAATCAAAAATATGATGTTGGATATATATTGGTAATAAATAGCTTGTTACTGGCAATTCCTGTGAAATGTGATTTAAATAATAATTTAAATTTATTATTTTTTATTTTTAATTAATTTTATTTAATTATTTAATTATTTATTTATTACCCCCAAGTAATGACTTACTTTGGGTCTTAATTACAAAATCCTTTCCAAAATATGGTGCTCTTCCAGTGAAAAAAGAAAAGGTACCATATAATTAATTCTGCAGATATTCATTGGAAAAGAAATATTGTATTTGATTCTGGGGATGCAAAATACAAACAGGTATGGTATTTACTTTCTTTTTTTTTTGAGACAGAGTCTCGCTCTGTGGCCCAGGCTGGAGTACAGTGGCCGGATCTCATCTCACTGCAAGCTCTGCCTCCTGGGTTTACGCCATTCTCCTGCCTCTGCCTCCCAGGTAGCTGGGACTACAGGCGCCTGCCACCTCGCCCGGCTAGTTTTTTGTATTTTTTAGTAGAGACGGGGTTTCACTGTATTAGCCAGCATGGTCTCGATCTCCTGACCTCGTGATCCACCCGTCTCAGCCTCCCAAAGTGCTGGGATTACAGGCTTGAGCCACCGCACCTGTCCGGTATTTGCTTTCTAAGAACTTTCATTTCATTCCAGGAATTGTCCTGACGTCCCTTCAATTCATACCCTCCTTTTAAGTTTCCAACTCTGGGTAAATTTCATGCTATGCTTTCTTCACTCCAACTCCAGAGCTTAAGGTTATTGCTGAATTAAGCCACACAACCACGCCATTTGATCCACAGTTCCTCTTTTTCTCACTTTTCTTTGCCATTTTCCACAAGAATAGTTCCAGTATTTTATTTTTTCCTCATGCCTATGGTGCCATTCCTCATCTTTTCACATGATAGGAACACCTGAACTTCCTTCCTTTCTTCCCCACTTGACTCTGCTTCATGATCTGTAGCCTTCAACATTTTGGATCTCTTCATTATTTGAAAAACTGTTCTATTTTATAATTGTATGTGAGCAAGTCTAATTTCCTGTGAAATATTTGAGCACAGGGACCATTCTTGTTCATCTCTGTGTTCCTTGTGTTTGAAATTATTTCACATGACCATGAGTGATTGGTGGTTTCTTGATCGTCTGCATTAGATAGGGCTGGATATTGGTTGGTTCCAGTATACTGTCTGCAAGCTTCCTTTTTTGAATCCAGAGCATATTTGAACAGTCAAAACCTGGCAAAATTGCTGTTTAGTGTCATTTTTTAAAAACACATTTCCATTATCAATTATTTTGGTACTGAATGCATTTTGACTGAAGCAATAGGGATCAACTTTTGTGACTGATTTCAAACTCATTATTTCTGATTATACTGTACTCCTGTACTGTAGGAGTACAGTATGTATGTAACCGAATGTAATTGGTAGTAGAATTTAACCAGTTCCTAGTTAGGTAGTTAATATGTTCTGTCTAAGAAATTTACATTTAGTTATATAGTAGTTTCTTATCAGATGTAGATTAGTGGGAAAGTTGTTTTGAAGTAATTAAACATTTTTCCTAACGATAGAAGGCTAATTTGCGTTTTATTTTTATTAGATAAGAATATTAGTAGGCCGTGTGCGATGGCTTACGCCTGTAATTCCAGCACTTTGGGAGGCTGAGGCAGGCGGATCACGAGGTCAGGAGATGGAGACCATCCTGGCTAACACAGTGAAACCATGTCTCTACTGAAAGTACAAAAACAAAATTAGCTGATGTGTTGGTGGGTGCCTGTAGTCCCAGCTACTCGGGAGGCTGAAGCAGGAAAATGACATGAACCTGGGAGGCGGAGCTTGCAGTGAGCCATCATCGCGCCACTGCACTCCAGCCTGGGCGACAGAGCAAGACTCCGTCTCAAAAAAAAAAAAGAAAAGAAAAAAAGAATATTAGTAGTACAGTGGTAGACACAAATAGCTAGATTTTCAATATTGAACAAGTATTTTATAAATAAATTTATAGAACAGTATTGTGTACAGAATAGTTTTCTTTAAAGCTTACATGCTTAACAATTAGAGTAAAAAAACACCTGTGATAACATTCTTCACCTTCTTTTTTTTCCTTTTTTCTCTTTTTAGGCCTCATTGCTACGATTTCAGAGTACCCTGGTAATAGCTGAGCATGCAAATGATTCCCTAGCACCCATTACTTTAAATACGATTACTGCAGCCACACGCCTTGGAGGTGAAGTGTCCTGCTTAGTAGCTGGAACGAAATGTGACAAGGTGAGAAATTTTTAAGGTCAGCCATAGCAAATATAATTTCCATCAAGACACAGGAAGAGATGGCAACAGAGAATTATGTTGAGGACTGTAACCCAAACTGGTCTCTAATCCTCATTAAATGGCCAGTGTCACAACCATTACTATGTGTGAAAAAGGAACTAAAAGATTTCCTCACTAAGTATTTTATCTTTTGAAATGAGGTAGAATACTTGATTTAGTTCCACTGGCACCATCATGTGCCATCAGGTACCAAGTAGAATGATAATATTTGAGTCCCCTTAGAGGTTAATAGCTGATCTCTTTTTTGTGTTGATGAATATACTTGCTAATTGCTTCTAATTCCTGAAAGTGGTAAATCTGGACAATGTATTATGGATGTTAATTTTTAATTGGTAGAAGAATTTGAATGTTAAGTACTATTCTTTCCAAACTCTAGCTGGTACTAAAAGATGTTCTTGGTTTTTGTTGTTGTTGTTGTTGTTGTTATTGTTGAAATCAGATGATAACAGCTTGGGACACTAACCCTCTAGAAAGGTGCTAGGATATGATTTGCAGGGTCTGTGCCACTGAGCTGCAATGTAGATGAGTGCTTCAATTAAGCTTACATAGCTTGAGCCACCAGTTCCCTCTCACATGGTATAGGAGTTGCTGAGCGTGTAGTTGGGGGCTTAAACTTCACAGAGGAATAAATCTGAAGGGAGTGTGTTTTGAGGATTTTATGTTTTATTAAATAAATGATGCTGGCTGGGCATGGTGGCTTATGCCTGTAATCTCAGGACTTTGGGAGGCTGAGGTGGGTGGATCACTTGAGGTCAGGTGTTTGAGACCAGCCTGGGCAACATGGTGAAACCCTGTCTCTACTAAAAATATGAAAATTAGCCGGTGTGGTACATGCCTGTAGTCCCAGCTACTTGGAAGGCTGAGGCACGAGAACCACTTGAACCTGGGTGGCAGAGGTTGCAGTAAGCAGAGATTGTACCACTGCACTCCAGCCTGGGTGACAAAGTGAGACTGTCAAAAAAAAAAAAAAAATATTAAAAATAACAGTAATTCAGAGCATATGAGAATGCAGGTTCATACTGCTGGTGTTGCTTCTAATTTTTTACGTGAAATTGATATCTTAAAAGAACATATTATGGTGGGTTTATGTTTAGTTATGTGGGTTTCTTTACCCAATTCCTGCTAACAACTATAAAATCTTACATAGTTGATTCAGCCACAATGTGTGATGTGTGATGGCTAAGCTATCTATTTGTATGTATGTATTAGCCACAGTATATGATGGCTAAGCCATCTTTTTGGTTTCCCTGTTTTTGGATGTGTAGGAATTTGTGATTTGTTGTTTGTTTTGCTGTGATTTAAAATAATTGTTGTAATGTTACTGTAAAAATACTTTGATACTTTATACTACTTTGAGAAGAATCAAAATAGAAATCATCTTCTGTACTCAGTTACAGTCCTAACCTGTCACGTTCTAATTTTAAAGAAAACAACCAGTACCTGTATGAAGAGATCATTAATAGAGTTCAGCTTTATAGCATTTTATTCAGCTCTTTGTCATAAACAACCAGTACCTGTATGAAGAGATCATTAATAGAGTTCAGCTTTATAGCATTTTATTCAGCTCTTTGTCATAAACAGCAAGTTATTCTTCTGTATAATGCCAGCAGTTTTTTCCAGTAAAAACAAGAGAGTTTCAATGGGAAAATTCTGCCCCATTTTCTATCCCATGGTGCTATGCAGCTACATTGCAATTAACTGAGTTTCTTAATTGAGAATTCTCTTAAAGTTTGAGAAGCTAAATTCTGCTGCATCCATAATAAAGGGCCTCTGTAGTACAAAATGGTATGCCGGTGAATACTTGGTTTAGCAGAGGTATTTTTGCAGTGCGTCCTTTCTTCAGTGAATATTGTTGCAAGCTAACAGTTCATATGAGGGTAGCAGAAGGCACAGCCTTTTAATCCTACTCATCAGTGAATCAGTGAATCAGTTTGGAGGTAAACAAGGGGACAGAAGACGATAGTGTGACTGATATGACTTAGCTAAAGTGGAAACCAGCCATGATGTAATAAAGATACTTAAAAACGGGAAATCTAATTGCCTTCTGAATATAGAAAATCTGAATGATCACAAAGCTTTCTCAGAACCCCATTCTGATTCCAAACAGGAAAAATGAAGAATTAAAATAGGAAATATTTTGCTTTGTCATAGATAAATATGTGTATGTGGGCAGGAACTCAGAGGTTGACAATGGGATGTTACTGAGAGAACTTCATTTTCACCATTTCCAGGATATTGAACTTACACTTGGATTGAACCAAAAGTAAAAAGCACAATTTATAACTAAATTTGAATAAAGAGCCATGTTGATTTTGGTTTGTCAATTAGCACTTTTCTTTTTCAAGGCAGGAATTTTTGTTGAAGTGCTTGGTAGTTGGACAGTGTAAGGTCAGTCAGTAGTAAGATCTATTGGCATTAGATTTTCTTTGTTAAGGAATGTATTTTAATTTTTTTTTTGAGATGGAGTCTCGCTCTGTCACCCAGGCTGGAGTGCAGTGGCCGGATCTCAGCTCACTGCAAGCTCCACCTCCCGGGTTTACGCCATTCTCCTGCCTCAGCCTCCCGAGTAGCTGGGACTACAGGCGCCCGCCACCTTACCCAGCTAGCTTTTTGTATTTTTTAGTAGAGATGGGGTTTCACTGTATTAGCCAGGATGGTCTCGATCTCCTGACCTCATGATCCGCCCGTCTCGGCCTCCCAAAGTGCTGGGATTACAGGCTTGAGCCACCGCGCCCGGCCCTTAATATTTTAATTCTTTTTTTTTGTTTGTTTGTTTGAGACTGAGTTTCACTCTTTTGCCCAGTCTGGAGTAAAGTGGTGTGATCTTGGCTCACTGTAACCTCCGCCTCCTGGGTTCAAGTGATTCTTTTGCCTCAGCCGACCAAGTAGCTGGGATTACAGGCACCCGCCACCATGCCTAGCTAATTTTTGTATTTTTAGTAGAGATGAGGTTTCACCATGTTGGCCAGGCTGGTCTCAAACTCCTGACTCCAGTGATCCGCCTGCCTCAGCCTCTCAAAGTGCTGGGTTTACAGGCTTGAGCCAGAATATATTTTAATTCTTAACTGGCCCTTTTGCTAATAAGAATAATTTTTACATTTGGCCATTAAGATTTTATGATCTGTTGATATTTATAATGATGGCTTTATTTGTATATTTCTGATAGATGGATAATTAGGAACTTATCTTTTAATCACAGGTGGCGCAAGATCTCTGTAAAGTAGCAGGCATAGCAAAAGTTCTGGTGGCTCAGCATGATGCGTACAGAGGCCTACTTCCAGGTGAGGTTTTCCAGTGGAAAAAAATGTCATGTGTAAATTATGCTTGAATATATGATTATGAAAGTATTCCAAAATATTTTTTATCAAATGTGTTTAATTCTCAGAGGAACTGACACCATTGATTTTGGCAACTCAGAAGCAGTTCAATTACACACACATCTGTGCTGGAGCATCTGCCTTCGGAAAGGTGAGAAGGTTGAGAATGTGGAATCTGATGTCACTGCTTGAAGGGGTTAGATTTCATTGTGCTGAAAGTGCGCAACAGACTGTTTATATAGCCAATCTGGATTTATCTGAATTGATGTGGTCGTTTTGCTAAAATTTATTCTTTCAAGATTTTGTCATAATTTTCTGTTAAAAAACTACCATTTCCAGGTTTTCAAATTAATTTGTGGAGAACACTCTAATTAGGCTATTATTTTAAAATTTTCTGCATTTAAAAGTAATGATGAATTCTGCTTGCATGTGAGAGAGCGAGTGAGCAAACAAACAAGAGTCATTTGTATTAGTAGCCCATTTTAAGAGATGGTTTATTTGGGTGGCGATGGATATCTAGAAAAGCTAAATTTTATCTACATGGGGAATTTGGAAAGGGCTGTGTGATGGTTGAAGACATCCTTAAGGTAAAGAAAGCTGTAATCTGATCATGTGCATTGTGATGTGTCTGAAGAATGAGTGTGTTACCAGATGGGCAGCAGTCTACATAAAGTTAAAAATGGGGGGAGGAGTGTAATGGGAGCCTAAGACAAGGAATTTGTCGTGGATTTTTCTTGCTCTCTGTGGCCGTGAGTGTTATCTTAGCTCTCTTTTCTTTTATTCCATTCTTAATAAGGTGTCATTTTTAGTCTTTATTTTTACTTTTTTTTTTTTTTTTTGAGTTGGTGTCTTACTTTTGTCGCCCAGGCTGGAGTGCAGCAGCATGATCTCGGCTCACTGCAACCTCCACCTCCTGGATTCAAGCCATTCTCCTGCCTCAGCCTCCCGTAGCTGGGATTATGGATGTGTGCCACCATACCTGGCTAATTTTTGTATGTTTAGTAGAGATGGGGTTTCGCCGTGTTGAACAGGCTGGTCTGACCTCACATGATCTGCCTGTCTCAGCCTCGCTCTGTTGCCCAGACTGGAGTGCAGTGGCACGATTGTAGCTCAACATACCCTCCAGCTTGTGGGCTGAAACGATCCTCCTATCCTAGCCTTCTGAGTAGCTAGGACTACAGGTACATGCCACCATGCCCGGCTAATTTTTAAACTTTTTGTATAAATGTAGTCTCCCTATGTTGTTCGGGCTGGTGTTAAACTCCTGGCCTCAAGTCATCCTCTCATTTCAACCTCCCAAAGTGCTAGGATTATAGACATGAGCCCCTGTGCTTGGCCTATTTTTACTTTTAAAAATTGTGAAATAAGTTATACACAAATACATCCTTATTAGGAAGAATGCATGTAGTACAGCAGTGTGCAGAGCAAGGTGTCAAAGTCCTGCTTTCTTATTCCCAACTCACCCTCCGCTCTTTAGGAGTATAGCTGTTAACAATTGTACATTGTTTTAGGCCTCCTTCTGTGGATTTTTAAATTACGGTACATATAGAGCTATATATTTTTTACTTCTAAAATGGAATAATATGGCATGAATTGTTTTGTGACTAGTAGCTTTTACTTGAGAGTATGACTTGGGCAGGATGCGGTGGCTGACGCCTGTAATCCCAGCACTTTGGGAGGATCGTCTGAGCCCAGGAGTTCTAGACCAATCTGGGCAATACAGTGAGACCTCATCTCTACAAAAAAAAAAAAAAAAAAAAAAAAAGAAAGAAAGAAGGAAAGAAAAATAAATAAATAAATAAATAAATAAATAAATAAGCTGAGTATGGTGGTGCATGCCTATGGTCCCAGCTGCTTGGGAGGCTAAGGTGGGAGAACTGCTTGAGCCCAGAAGGTTGAGGCTGCAATAAGCTGAGATCACACTGCTGCACTCTAGCCTGTGCTCCAGGGTGACAGAGCAACACCATCTCAAAAGAAAAAAAAAAAAAGAGTATGACTTTGGCTCAAAATGTTTCTCTCTTTTTCATGGCTGCATAAGATTCCATATTTAGCTAAGGACAGTTAACTTGTTTCCAGTTTTTTGCATTTATATACTTTGCTGCAAGAAAACATGCTCATGCATGTATCTGTGTACACGTCGGCTGGAATTTATTTACATTAGAGTTCTAGAAGTGAAATCACTGAGTCAAATGCTATGTGGTTTAAAAAATTTGATACCTATTCCTTAATTGCCAACACTTGGTAGTGTACATTTTAACATTTTTCCCCCAGTCTGATGGGTGAAAAAATCTTTGTGGACCATTCTGTCTCTGAGAGTTGTGATTGTATATTGGATGATTTAAATAATTTCATGAGCCTTGAGTTTCCTTCTATGATGACAGTTCACCTAACAGATTGTTAGACGATGAAAGGGTGTTTGTCATTAGCTAGATTTTAGTACTCTGGCCATGATTGCTATGTTGTGACAGATGGGAGTTTTGAGAATAAGGGTCACATAATAGTAGCTGGTCGTGCGGCCTGTAAATGGGTTTCGAATGAGAAACGTCTATCAGAAGAAGTCAAACAATTTGCCGTATGATAGTCCTTCACCAGCTGTGGTTTTGAGATAACACACTTTTATACTTGTCTACTAGAATTTTAAAATGTCATTTGTATGCACAAAAAGAACTCAATTATTGCTTCTCCTTCCCAGAAACCATGCAGGCAGCCTGTTGGATGGGATATATTTTTAATAGGATAGATATTTGTGTACCATCCATCCTCAGAACATTTAGATGGAAGACCAGATTCAGGAAAACATACTTTTAAGTACCATGGTAAAATTTCTTGAAGATATGTTAAGACAAGAGATAATGAAAATACAAAAGACATTAAATTTTGAGCAATTTAGAAATTTCTAAAACTTTAAAAAGAGGCAAAGTCTGCATAACATAAAATTTGTAAGATAATCTGTTCAGCCAAGTAACTATTCCAGTAATAATTCCTGAACAGTTAAAGAAGGTGGTTCAGGAGGAGGATTACATACTGAAGCTAACTTTAAATACTGACAAATCTGGTTTTTAAACCAGATTAAGTAGGTGCTTCAGGATGGGCATGGTGGCTCATGCCTGTAATCCCAGCACTTTGGGAGGCCAAGGCAGGAGGATCAGTTGAGGCCAGGAATTCGAGACCAGCCTACAACAAAGCAAGACCCCGTCTCTACAGAAAAAAACCAAAACATAAACAAAAAAAATGAGCTGGGTGTGGTAGCATGCGCCTGTAGTCCCAGCTACTCAGGAGGCCGAGGCAGAATAATTTCTTGAACCCAGGAGTTCAAGGTTACAGTGAGCTATGATCACACCACTGCAACTTCAGCCTGGGTGACAAAATGAGACCCTGTTTCCAAAAAAAAAAAAAAAAGAAGAAGAAGTAACTGGGACTTGGGGAACTGTGACTTTCCCAAGGGTTCCTGCTACTAAGGACAAAGTTAGCACATGCATCTATTTCAGTACAAGCACAAGAACACACCTTTAATTTGTTTTTGTTGCTTTTTAAATACGTACTACACAGACTGTTCTTCAGGTTAGTGTTATTTTTCTTTTTTTCTTTTTCTTTTGAGGCAGAGTCTCGCTCTGTCACCCAGGCTGGAGTGCAGTGGTACGATCTCAGCTCACTGCAACCTCCGTCTCCCAGGTTCAAGCAATTCTCATTCTCATGCCTCAGTCTCCTGAGTGGCTGGGACTACAGGCATACACCACCATCCCCAGCTAATTTTTTGTATTTTTAGTAGAGATGGTGTTTCACCATGTTGGCTACATTGGTCTCAAACTCCTGGCCTCCTGGTCTCAAACTCAGCCTCCCAAAGTGCTGGGGTTACAGCCTGGCCTTACTCTTTTTTTGTGCAATATCAGTTTAAACAAAAGGTAAAATGTCTGCTTTGAATGTTTTTATATACATTAAGTTAATATATACGAGCATAATCTTTTTCAGTATTTGAGAATTTTACCACCCTTCTAAATTTGTTCTATCTTTTCTTATCTAAATTCAGTAGTCCACAACTGTCACACTTGGTAATTGATGTTTATTAAAGTAAATTTCATATGTCATAATTCAATATGTTGCATTAAGGTGGCTTAATACTGTGAAACTCATATGACTCTTAATGTAGTTAGAGTCATGGTAGGTACTCAATCTCAAAGCCTATTTAAAAAGCTGTACTTGGGCTGGGCGCGGTGGCTCAAGCCTGTAATCCCAGCACTTTGGGAGGCCGAGATGGGTGGATCACGAGGTCAGGAGATCGAGACCATCCTGGCTAACACGATGAAACCCCATCTCTACTAAAAAAAATACAAAAAACTAGCCGGGCGTGGTGGCAGGCGCCTGTAGTCCCAGCTACTTGGGAGGCTGAGGCAGGAGAATGGCGTAAACCTGGGAGGCGGAGCTTGCAGTGAGCTGAGATCCGGCCACTGCACTCCAGCCTGGGCGACAGAGCGAGACTCCATCTCAAACCAAAACAAAAACAAACAAACAAACAAAAAAAGCTGTACTTGAAGTTGTATATCCAAAGGTGCACATGAAATATAAAATATTTGAATTAAAATTTCTACAGAATATGCATTTAGAATATGTCATTACTGATCATGTATAGTCATCTATCACTGTGTATGTGTGTAACTCACTGCTTATTTTGCTTTTAGAACCTTTTGCCCAGAGTAGCAGCCAAACTTGAGGTTGCCCCAATTTCTGACATCATTGCAATCAAGTCACCTGACACATTTGTGAGAACTATTTATGCAGGTGAGTACTCAAGGAAGATAATTAATCAACATGTTAAATTTTAGTGAAAAGCATAAATTAATCTTGAAGGTAAATTTTAAATCAAGCCATACAATTGCTTTAAGTGGACCATCTTAAAGGTTTCTGAGGAAAATTTTAGTCTAGAATTGCTGGTGGCCCTTGACATGGCATTCTCTTTGATGGATCTCAAGCACAGTGATTTCCTGCCTGTTTATTGAGTTTGTAGAGTGATATTTTCCTAGTGGTCAATAAAAATTAGATTCACTATTTAATATATTTTGTAAGTGGTACCTGGAAAAGCAAAACTTTAAAAAAATAGTATTCTCAATCTTTGCTGCTTCTACTTCATTTCCATCAGCATTAAGAAATTCATTTTAGCCAGCTGCAGTGGCTCGTGCCTATAATCCCAGCACTTTGGCAGGCTGAGGTGGGAGGATTACTTGAACTCAGGAGTTCAAGGCTATCCTGGGCAACATAATAAGACCCCATCTCAAAAAATAAATAAATAAAAAAAAAATTAGCTAGCATGGTGGCATGTGCCCGTAGTCATAGATACTTGGGAGGCTGAGGTGGGAGGATTGCTTGAGCCAGAAGGTCAGGGCCATAGTGAGTTGTAATCTTGCCACAGCACTCCAGGCTGGGCAACAGAGCAAGACCCTGTCTCAAGAAAAAAAGAAAATAAATTCATTTCAGTGTCTCTTCAGTCGATTGATCTTTTGCTTAGCAAACTGTTCTCTAGTGGGGTTGGAGAAGGCAGTGAACTCTTCGTTTTTTTCTGATTAAAGTTATGTATTTCACTATAAATGGCTAATTCTCAAATTAGACTTTTCATCTTCCATAATGTTTTTGGGAAAAAATTTTGTCATGGTTTAGGTTACTGTTAATGTGATAGCTAATCCAGAGTGTCTCAAATCCTCTTATAATCTTGGCACATCCATACCTGTTCTTTATGACCTGTTGTGTTTTCAAGATATTCCTCCTTCAGCATGCATAGTAGCTACATTCTTATTAAGTTGTTGCAGCTCATAGTTACTGATTATATTGTTTTTGGAGAAGGAAGCTTTGTTCATATTCCTTTTAGGGGTGTAATGTACCTTCTTAGTGTGGATGCCTGTTCCAGTTTCTTCCTTCTAGGCATGGTAGTACCTGTCCTGCTTTTAAAGACATCCAGGGTTATACAAATGTCTACTGATATGTTTCTTCACTGTTACGGTCCACTTTTTCCTATACTTAATAGAGTTAGAAGACAACTGGTCAAGAGTTATTTCTTGCCTTGTCTATGAAGTAAATTCCAAGCATCAAAGGAATGCTAGTTTTGTTGCCTTTTGTTGTTGCTTTTAAGAAATAGATTTTATGTTTCAGGAAATGCTCTATGTACAGTGAAGTGTGATGAGAAAGTGAAAGTGTTTTCTGTCCGTGGAACATCTTTTGAAGCTGCAGCAACAAGTGGCGGTAGTGCCAGTTCAGAAAAGGGTGAGTGTTCATTTGGAGTTTTTTGGTTTTTCTTATTTTTTTAATTCATAGACTGTATTATAATGAGAGATTACCTCTGCTTACATTTCTAATGCATAGTATTTGAAAGTTCAATTTAAATGATATTCCCAAGCTTATATAAAAATAATAAATATATATAATTTGCATCTTTTTTCACATTATCTTTGGTACTAGGATAGTTGCTTTGGTAGATCAAGGGAGTGGGAGACAGGATCTATTAAGATTAAGCTTTTTTACTCTTGTCACTGTTTCCTATTATATTTGGGTGATTCAATATAACAGAAGAATGTAACAGTAAACATGTGGAGGGTGTTACACTTTAACATATATAGTGTCTCATTTGAACCTCATAGAAATAAAGTTATTCCATATTCAGACTCAGAGAATTAAATGATTTCTCGAGTCATACAACTAATGTGGCAAAGACTGGAATCTGGTCTCCTTAAGTCTTTCCATTATCAGAGAGAATTAATTAGGAGCACCGAAAATTCACATTAATTAAATTTCATGGAATTATATACTTGTGTGTTTCTCTTGAAAATAATTATTGTTATAGAACTTGAAATCATAGTCGTTGTTTTATTATATGTGTTAATGTATGCAGCATCAAGTACTTCACCAGTGGAAATATCAGAGTGGCTTGACCAGAAATTAACAAAAAGTGATCGACCAGAGCTAACAGGTGCCAAAGTGGTGGTATCTGGTGGTAAGTGAAATATTAATCTTAAAAGATGTAAACTTAAAGTACTTTGATTTTTTTTTTTTTTAGTATTTATTTTAGAGGTACACAAATCTTTTTCATATATAAGAAGTTGGGAAGTTTTGGGTATTATTCCCATTTAACCAATTAGGAAAATGAAATTATGAGCATAATACACAGTTTGGGGTTTCTCTTGCACACCTAGTCTCTGGCACCAGGGGGAGCATGGTGTAAATCTCATCTCCATAGCTTTGCCACTTGGTACCCGTCTTACTGATGCACTTCCATGTATTCTGCAGAGTGTGGTTGGCTTCTGAATTATAGATAGAACTGGCTTGAATTTCAGGGCCATCTTATGTGTAATTCCCACCCTTCTTTCCACTTGGAAAGATTTCCAGAGTTGTCCATGTCTTTGTGTATAACTCTTTAAAAGTTTCTTAACATTTAATATCAAAACTGTTAATATTGCATAAGACATGCTTATTTTTGTACATCATGCTCCTTGTCTTTAAGAACAATGATCTTTTTTATGGCCCACTGACTAATTTTTTGAAAAAATAAGGACTGCTATGCTTTTTAAATCCTTGCAAATTAAACATTCCACAAAATAAGCTTTCAGACAGCCTTCTATTGCAAGTGGCATTGAGAAAAAATCATTTAATATTTTGAAGTGACATATCTGACTTGTTTTTTCTTTTTGAGATGGAGTTTTGCTCCTGTTGCCTAGGCTGGAGTGCAGTGGCACAATTTCAGCTCACCGCCACCTCCTGGGTTCAAGCGATTCTCCTGTCTCACCCTCCCGAGTAGTTGGGATTACAGGCATGCGCCACTACGCCTGGCATGGTGACTCACACCTGTAATCTCAGCACTTCAGAGGCCTAGGTGGGTGGATCACCTGAGGTCAGGAGTTCGAGACCAGCCTGGCCAACATAGTGAAACCTCGTCTGTACTAAAAATACAAAAAATTAGCTGGGCATGGTGGTGGATGCCTGTAGTCCCAGCTACTTGGGAGGGTGAGGCAGGAGAATTGCTTGAACCTGGGAGGCTGAGATTGCAGTGAGCCGAGATCGTGCCATTGCATTCCAGCCTGGGCAACAAGAGTGAAACTCCATCTAAATAATAATAATAATAATTTTGTATTTTATACAACAAAAAGCACCAGGCCCTGATTTGTTTATTCACTTATTTATTCAATAAATGTATATTGGTTATCTGTTCTATGACAAGCTTATTGCCAAGTGCTGGAGAAACAGATGAAAAGGCAGAATGCTCTTCCTCTCGAGTTTAAAGTCCTTGAGATGACTCCCATTCAAATAATAACTTTATGCAGTCATTCAGAGAAATTTATTGAGCATCTATTATATGTAGAGTTTTGCTAAATATTGCACATATGGCAGTGACCAAGATAGATATAGATCCTGAAATTATAGAGTTTTTATTCTAGTGGGAAAAAAACTCATATTAATTATATAATTAGTTAACTAGTTAATTATAGTAGTGTTGAATCCTTTATAGAAGTGTAGGAGTGTGATAGGAGAGGTCAGAAAAGGTTTTATAGAGGAGGTGACATGCTTAATATGGCAGTTACGTAATATGAAAATTTACTCCAGTATATAACATAGCAAAATTATTCTAGAATGAATTTGATGTTTGCCTAATTTTTTTGTTTTGTTCTTTTTAAATGAGGTCGAGGCTTGAAGAGTGGCGAGAACTTTAAGTTGTTATATGACTTAGCAGATCAACTACATGCTGCAGGTAAAGTTATTTTCCTTAGTAGAAAGATATTCCTTCTTTGTTGGAAATATTTTTTCTTCATTATTTCCTTTTTGTATAAGTCTTTCAACCCTACAAATTATTTTACTTTCCGGATTTTTCAGTTTTTGTCTTTGAACCAGTTTTTCTTAAGCCTCCAAGTAAATGGTATATAACATTCAGTGAGGAGAAGGCCTCTTTCTATCCCTTATATTTGCCTGATCTTAGTAGGTTTTTTTCTTCACTTTAAAAATAATGAAATGGGCCAGGCACAGTAATGCTCATCTGGAATCCTAGCACTTTAGGAGGCTGAGGCAGGAGGATTACTTGAACCCAGGAATTTGAGACCAGCCCTAGCAATGTAGTGAGACCCCATCTCTACAAAATTTAAAAATTAGCCAGGCATATTGGTGTGTGCTTGTAGTCCCAGGTACTTGGGAGGCTAAGGTGGGAGGATTGCTTGAGCTTGAGAGGTAGAGGCAGCAGTGCACTGTGGTTGTGCCACTACATTCCAGCCTGGGCAACAGAGTGAGATCCTGTCTCAAAAATAATAATAAAAGACAAAATAATGAAATGTTAGTTTCAGTGCCAACTTCAGATTCAGGAACACCCTGGTTTTTCATCTTTTTTTGGTGGTCTTAATCTTATACAAATAGAAATACGTTTAAAGCTTTTAAGTTCGTAGTTAAAAATTTAAAACTGGAGTTAACCATTTATAGGTAAGGTAGAACTTATTGCTAAAAGTGCATTGATGAGAAGAGAGTGATTTTTTTGAAAAACCAAAAAAATTTAAGCCAGGCGTGGTAGCATGTGTCTGTAATCCCAGATACTTGGGAGGCTAAGTTAGGAGGATTGCTTGAGCCTAAGAGTTTGAGACCAGCCTAGGCAACATAATTGAGACTCTGTTTCGAAAAAAAATCTTTTTAAAGACATTTGATTATTTTTGAATTATACAGTCACTACGATGAATATATATTAAAATGTCCCAATTCTATCATCTCACTCTCCTTTTAAGAGTTTTACATAGAACTTTCCAGGGTTTTCCTGTAACTTTCTGTGGTTTTCTGTGCATTTCTATTACATAACATGTGTACCCATAGAAACAGTAATAGTTTTGTCAGAATAAAGGCATTATATAGACACTGTATAATCAGCTGGTGGTATTTCAGGGTTTATTTTCATTCATTCTTTCTTTCAACAAGTATTTATCAAGTGTCTGCCATATTCCAGGTACTATTTTAGGTGCTATTAGTTTATTTTGGCTACAGTAATAAGTTACTGCAAACTTGGTAGCTTAAAGCAACAAAGTTTTTCTCTCACAGCTTTGGAGGCCAGGGGTGTGTTGAAGTGTTAGCAGGGGCCATACTCCCTCTTGGGGGCTCTAGGAGATAATCTGTTATTTTCCTCTTCCAGCTTCTGGTGGGTACTCTGATATTCCTGGGCTTGTGGCCACATCACTACAACTTCTGCCTCTGTCTTCATATCATATTCTCTGTGGGACTGCATTCAGTCTCCTTCTGTGTCCCTCTTATAAGGATACATGCCGGGTGCAATGCCTCATGCCTATAATCCCAGCACTTTGGGAGGCCAAGGTGGGCAGATCACCTGAGGTCCAGAGTTCGAGATTAGCCTGGCCAACATGGTGAAACCCCGTCTGTACCAAAAATATAAAAATTAGTTTGGTGTGGCGGCACACACCTGTAATCCCAGCTACTTGTGAGGCTGAGGCAGGAGAATTCCTTGAACCCAGAAGGCGGAGGTTGCAGTGAGCTGAGATTGTGCCACTGTACTCCAGCCTGGGTAACAGAGCGGGACTCCGTCTCAAAAACAAAAAAGATACGTGTAATGGCATTTAGGGCCCACGTAGATAATCCAGGATAAACTCCCTCTCAAGATCCTTAGCTTTTTATCTGCTGCCACGTAGGTAATATTCACAGGTTCTGGGGATTAGGATGTGAATATATCTTTGGAGGGGCCATTTTCTTGCCTATTACAGACACTTAACACAGTAAATTAGTAAATAATATAATATGGGCCAGGTGTGGTGGCTTGCTCCTGTAGTCACCTGAGGTCAGGAGTTTGAGACCAGCCTGGCCAACATGGAGAAACCCCGTCTCTACTAAAAGATACAAAACTTAGCTGGGCATGATGGTGCATGCCTATAGTCCCAGCTACTTGGAAGATTAAGGCAGGAGAAACGCTTGAACCTGGGAGGCAGAGGTTGCAGTGAGCAGAAATCATGTCGCTGCACCCCAGCCTGGGCAACAGGGCGAGACTCTGTCTCAAAAGAAAAAAAAGAAGGTCGTGTTAGAGAGACTAATAGAATGGGTAATGGGGGTGAGAATTGGAGGGCAAGATTGAAGTTTAAAATAAGGTAGCCAGATTTGGCCTTAATGAGAAAGAGACATTTGGCTGGGTGTGGTGGCCTCGTGCCTGGAATCCCAGCAGTTTGGGAGGCCAAGATGGGTGGATCAGTTGAGACCAGGAGTTCAAGACCAGTCTGGCCCACATGGTGAAACCCCACCTCTACTAAAAATACAAAAATTAGCTAGGTGAGCAGATTACTTGAGGTAAGGAGTTCAAGACCAGCCTGGCCCACATGTTGAAACCCCACCTCTACTAAATACAAAAATTAGCTGGGTGTGGTGGCACACACCTGTAGTCTTGGCTACTGAGGTGGCTGAGGTGGGAGGATCGCTTGAACTGTGAGGTGGAGGTTGCAGTGAGCTAAGATTGTGCCACTGCACTCTGGCCTGGGTGACAAAGACACTCTAAAAAAAAAAAAAGGAGACACCTGAACAAAGGTTTGAAGGAGGTGAGGAAGCGACCCATGAGGAGATCTAGGGGAGAGTGCTCCAGACCAGAACAACCAGTAAAGTGCAGAGAGCCTGTCTAAGGCAGGAACACATCTGGCCTATTTGACGAATAGGAAGAAGGCCAGTGTTGGAATGGAAAGTGCAAAAGAGAAAGTAGTAAGAGATAAAACTGGGAGGCAACACGAGACAGATCACACAGGGCCTTATAGGACATTATAAAGAGATTACTTTTCTCTGAATGAAATGGGGAGCCATTTCAAGGTTTGAGCAGAAGAATGACATGATCTAACACATTTTTAAAGGATCGCTTTGGCTGCAGTTTTAAGAATAAGCTGTAGGGGTTAAGTACAGTAATGGGGAGATCATTTAGCAAGCCATATCAGGTGAGAGATACTCATGGTTTGGACCAGGGTAGCTGCAGTTGATGTGGGGAGAAATTGTCAGTTTTGAGATATATATTTGAAGGTAGAGACAAAGGATTTCCTGACAGATTGGATGTGGATTATGAGAGAAAGTATTTGTCCTGGCCAGTGGTAGGATGGAGTTACAGTTAGCTGAGATAAGGAATATCTCGAGTGAGAAGCAGTTTCCATGGAGAGATCAGGAGTTCAGTTTTGGGCATGTTAATTTTTGAGATGTCTAATAACAGACACTGAGTAGACATGTCAATTAAGTAGTTGGTATAGGAGTGTGGAGTTCTGTGGAGAAGTTTGGGCTAGAGATATGTATTTGGGAATCAGTTCATTTGGATGATATTGAAAGCCATGAGACTGGATGAAATTACCAAGGGAAGGGAGTATAGATAAAAAAGAGGTCCCAGGCTAGGTGCAGTGGTATGAGCCTGTAGTCCCCACTACTTAGGAGGCTAAGGCAGGAGGATCTCTTGAGCCCAGGAGTTTGAGGCTGTATTGTGTTATGACTGTGCCTGTGAATAGCTACTGCATTACAGCCTGGGCAACAGAATGAGACTTTGTCTCTTAAGGAAAAAAAAAAAAAAAAAAAGTCTCAGGACTGAGACTGAGCCATAAACACTGTATGATTAAGAGCTAAGAGAGAAAAGGAGAAAGAAGACCAAAAAGGAGTAGTAAGTTAGTCTAGACAACCAGGGCAGAGGCTATGTTTTGGAACCCATGTGGAGTGTTTCATTGAGGGGGGAAAAAATTGATCAACTATGACACACACTTCTAACAGGTCAAGGATGGTAAAGACTGAAGAGTGACTATTGGATTGAACTACTTAGACATCATTGGCCACTTTAAGCAGTTTCAGTGGAGTGTTGGAAGCAAAAGTCTCATTAGAGTGGGTTTAAAAGAATAGTCCTGCCAGGTGCAGTGACTTGTACCTGTAATCCCAATACTTTGGGAGGCCAAAGTGGGAGGATTACTTAAGCCTAGGAGTTTGCGACCAGCCTGGGCAACATGGCAAAACCCCGTCTCTACAAACACTATCAAAATTAGCCAGGCATGGTGGTATGCACCTGTGGTCCCAGCTGCTTGGGAAGCTGAAGCAGGAGAAATCACTTAAGTCCAGGAGGTTAAGGCTGCAGCAAGCTATGATTGTGCCACTGCACTCCAGCCTGGGTGACAGAACAAGACCCTGTCTAAGAAAAGAAAATAAAAAATAAAAGGCTAGTCATAGGTAGTGGTTACATGGTTGTGTTCACTGTATGATAATGCTCTGGAGCAGCACGTTTGTCTTTTTCTGTATGTAGGTTATATTTTAATGAAAAGGTTTTTAGAGATAGAATGGGAGGCCTGGAGTTGGAGACAGTGAATACAGATAACTTTTTTGAGGGATTTTGCTATATAGGGAAGCAGGGAAATGGATGGTAGCTAGAAGAGGAGTCTGGCCAACAGAGGGACTTCGTAAAGCTGGGACAGGTAATAACATGCTTCTGTGCTGATGGGAATGCTCCAGGAGAGGGAAAAGTAGTCATACTTTTTCCCCTTCACATACTTTTTCATTTCACTCAAGGACATCACTCCAGTAATTCTCCCCTGAGGGAAAAGTCAGAATTACTGGAGTGATGTCCTTGAGTAGACAAAAGAGAGAATGTGGACATAGCTGCAGGTGGTGGGTAGATGTGTTACTCGGTGCATGTGGAAATTCTCTTTTGATCCTTTCAATTTTTTTTTAGTGAATTAGAAGCAAAGTCATCAGCTGAGAATGAGGATGTTGTAGAGGTATAGGAAGTTTGAAGAGAGAAGAAAATATATGAAATTATGGTTTAGAAAACAGTGGGCTAATGAAAGGACTAGGGGAACTTAGTATAACTGCCAGGAATTAAGGCTTATTTATTTAGAGGAAAATATACTTCACATGGTTGGATATTTGATGTTTTTCTCCAGTAATGCTGAACTGCAGGAGAAGAGATATGGAAAAAGTGGAAAGGTTGCTTAATCAGCCAGAGATGGAGGTTCTTCTGAGTGTGTGGTCATATAAGAGGAGAGTAAGGAAGTTGAAGGCATAGCAAAGGAATGATTAGAATGATTGATCATAGAATTTAAAGTGGGCAAAAACAACAGGACAATGGGGGAGAGTGAATAGAATTGTAGATTACTGTGGGATCAGAGGAATGTTGGAGGTGAACGTCAGCTAGAAAGAGGAGGTCAGAAAGAGGCTGAAAATTGAGAGTATTGAGCAATCTTGGTAAAGAAAATGTCTAGGATATTATGGGTGTGGCTGAGGTAGAGTGGTGGGCAAGCTCACTGGAGGAGAGTTGTTCAAATCTCCAAGTGTTGAAATCTCCAGGAATTAAGATAAGACTAATGTAGGTCTTTTGGTTTCCAGTCTGGCATATAAGAAGCTTGGAAGTCACCATTCTGTCCTAACAACAAGTGAAAAACTGAACAAACCGAAGAATCAAAACTCATCTTACATCCATAGGAGAAGTGAGGTTGCATTGCAAACTGCTGTCCCCCAAACTGGAGAAACCAACAAGCAAACACAGATAATCACAACTTCCCAGAGCAGAAATCCAAAAGTGGCAACCTCCACAGGAGCTGGTGGTGGGGTAAGGGAACCTGAAGTCTTGTTGATGAATTGCTGGAGGTTCCATGTTAAAAACTCCAGGTGGGCCGGGCACGGTGGCTCATGTCTGTAATCCCAGCACTTTGGGAGGCCGAGGTGGGCAGATCACTTGAGGCCAGGAGTTCGAGACCAGCCTGGCCAACGTGGTGAAACCCCATCTCTACTAAAAATACAAAAATTAGTCGGGCGTGGCAGCATGCACCTGTAGTCTCAGTTACTTGGGAGGCTGGGGCAGAAGAATCACTTGAACCCTGGAGATGGAGGTTGCAGTGAGCCAAGATCGTACCAATATTCTCCAGCGTGGGCAACAGAGTGAGACTCTGGAGTTTTGTTTTTTTGACAAAAAACTCTAGGGGTATCCAGTGTGGGCTCCCAACATTTTTGTGAGTTTTACCTTCAGGAGCTCTTCCTCATGGTGAAAATTAGAGAAAAAAAAATCACCTCATGCTTCCAATAAGGGGAGGGGAAAGGGAACCACTTTAAAATATGCCAGAACATTCTGCTCTTCTTAACAAGGTCTGACCTCCTTCAGGAGGAACTGTTTAACCAGAGATTAATTTCCTGGGGCTTTATCAGAGCCTAACTGACCTGAGGAAAAGTAAATACTCAACTTCAGCCATTCTAGCCATCCTGTCCCACCTAAGAGAGAGAGAGGAACTGAGAAGCATGTGTAAAGTTCAGTCTCAATATGGTCTTATTGAGGTATGGTCTTAGTAAAAGACCAAGACCTCAACATAGGACTGTAGAACGCTTCCTTTCCCCCAGCACCTTACCACCATGTAATAAAGGCTTAATGATAGCTCTTCCTTTTACCCGTGTATCTCATGTTGGGCTATCAAGAAAATATTGCGAGATATACTAAAACGTAAAAGACAGTTTGAAGAGACAGAGAAAGCATCAGAACCAGACTCAGCTAGAATAATCAGACTGGAAATTTAAAACTGGGATTAGTATGCTAAGGTCTCTAATGAATAAAGAGCAAGTAAGATGTGCAATATAAGCAGAGGGCTAGAAATCCAAGAAAGAAACAGAAATGCTGGAGATAAAAAACACTGTAGCAGAAATGAAGAATACCTTTTAAGGACTTCTTAGTAGACTGGATATGGCTGAGGAAAGAATCTCTGAGCTCTAGGATCTCAGTAGAAACCTCCAGAACTGAAAAACGAAGAGAAAAAGAACCAGAAGAAGAAGAAAAAAAAACAAAAAACCTGAACTGTAGTATCTAACAATTGTGGAACAGCTACTAAGAGTATAATGTGTAATGGGAATACTAGAAGAGGAGAGAAAGGAGCAGAAGCAATATCTGACTGAGGATTTCCCCACATTAATGTCAGATACCAATCCACAGATCTAGGAAGCTCAGAGAACACCAAATATAAATGCCAGAAGAACTTCACCTATGCCTATCATTTGCAAACTACAGAAAATCAAAAATAAAGAACAAATACTGAAAGAAGCCAGAGGGAAAAATCCACCATACCTATAAATAGCAAAGATAATAATTACATCCAATCTCTTTTCAGAAACCATGCAAGCAAGAAGAGAGTGTAGTAAAATGTTTACAGTGCTGAGAGAAAACACCCACCAACATAGGATTTTATACCTTGTGAAATTATCTTTTAACAATGAAAGAGAAATAAAGACTTTCTCAGACAAAAATTGGCAGAATATGTCGTAGACTTGCAAGAAATGTTAAAAGTTCTTCTAGAGAGAAGGACATGGTAGAGGTCAAAAACTCTGATGTATATAAAGCAAGTGAGAGCATTGAAGAGGGAATGAGTGAAGGTAAAATAAGTTTTATTTTTCTTAATTGATCTAATAGGTAACAGTTTGTTTAAAATAATAACGTTGTATTCAATTACATATGCTCGTGTATTACAATTACTTATGTGCTCATATATAAGTGAAATGAATCACAATGTAAGAAACAGGAGATAGGGATTAGGATTATCTTGTTATTTAATGGTATTTGTACCACCTGTGAAGTAGTAAAGTGTTATTTGAAAGTGGACTTGGATTAGTTGTAAATGAATATTGCAAACTCTAGGACCACCACTAAAGTAAAACAAAAATACAACTAATAGCTAAGAAAAGAGATAAAATGGAATTATTTAAAATGCTCAGTTGGTGGAAGACAAAAATAGGAAAAAAGAAGAAGGGCAACAAATAGCCGTTACAAATATGGTAGATATTAATCCAACTATGTCAATCATTACTTTCAACATCAGTAGTGTAAATGCACCAATTAATGATAAAGATTGTCATAGTGGATGAAAAAGTAAGACCCAACTATATGGTGTCTACAAGAAACCCACTTTAAATATAAAAATACATATACATATAAAGTAAATGAGTGTAGAGAGATATACCATGGTGGTGCTAATTGAAAGAAAGCAGGAATAGCTATATTAATTTCAGATGGAGCCAATTTAAAGTTAAGTTTTATTAGGTAAATAAAACCTGAGTTTTAATAAACTTAAAGTTTTAAGTTCTAAAACTTACATTTCAATAAAACTTAATATAACTTAAGTTTTGCTGATATTGGGCTCTGTATTGCAGAAATCACAGTGTAAGGGTCAGGAATATGGGAGGTGGGTGCAGGTTAGGGAGCATGCAGAGCATTATGGGGATCAGTGTATAGGTTATGAAGGATAACCTTTGAGTTTGGGACTTGTGGGGATAGACATAAATGAAGGGCAGGGTGTAATTAGTCCTGGCTGACTCAAGATAGTGGTGGTGAGGCTGTGCGTGTTTGGAGGTGGTCAGTTGTATTGTCTGTGGCTCCCTCTGTCCTTTTCAGCTTGAGATGATGAGGCCTGAGGCTCATTCTTGACTCCTGCTGGGGAAGGGGTTGTTTTACTCCAAGTATAAGGCTCATTGTTGACTCCTGTTGAATGAAAATAGAAAGCCAGTTAAATTTTATTTATTAATTTGATAGCAAATATTGGTTAAACCTTCATCTTGTTATTTGTAACTCTTTATCCAGTATCTTCTCTTTATAGTATTACAAGAGGTAATATTGTAAGACCTTTCTTCAAAACTTGTGAAGTTGTTACTTAAAGGAGCATTATATAATGACATTCTAAACATTATAGTGTAAAGTTTATGAATGCCTTTTTGATAAAGCATGCAGAAGAGTTAAGCCCAAATTAAAATCTGAAATACTTGGGTATAAAAAGAAGTTTTTCCTTGAAGTTTTCTGTATAAAATATACTAGTACTTAGAATTCTAAATCAGTGTCTTTGTTTACAGTTATTAGGGAATATCCTAACTAGCTGAATAGTAGAGCTTGAAAAAAATGACAAATATTTTTTCCCCTTAGTTGGTGCTTCCCGTGCTGCTGTTGATGCTGGCTTTGTTCCCAATGACATGCAAGTTGGACAGACAGGAAAAATAGTAGCACCGGTAAGTGTTGCAATAAAATATGCTGTGCCAAATATTATAGGGATAAGTACTGTATGTATTTGTTGAACAGTGATCTCAGTGATTTATCTTACTCAGTGTTCCTGAGCAGTTAGCCAGTATCATGGTGAATATGTCATTTTCACAAGGTCTGTGTAGTTCTTGGTCTCGGTAAAATGCCTAGAGTTCTTAAATCCAGCTTATTTTTCAAGTATTTTAAAGCAGTGGAACATTTTATCAAATTAAGTCATATTATATCAAATAAAACATTGATAAAAGCAGCATTTTATCAACTCAGATTTGTAAGTTCACATTGATAGCATTTATTTGCCACAAAGCCTTTAGAGATTATAAATTTGGTGAGAACAATGAACCTATTTTAGTGAACACAGAATTTTGAAATTGGGAGCTGTGAATGACAGTTTTAGTCTTACATCTTCCTGAACACCAAGTTTATTTCTGTATTTTGTCTTATAGTATGAATTCCAGAAAATTCTGTTTTACATAGATAAGTGATACTAGAATATTCTTCAGTTAAGCCTATCTAAAAAAGGAAGAGCAGGAAATTTTGGTCTCAAAGTTGAATCACTAACAGTTGATAATGACTGTTTATATTTCTTAGGTGATACAGATTTTCAGTGAATGGGAGTCTCAGCCAGTTTAAACTTGTATAGAATGCACAAAAACATGTTTTTTATATATTTCAAAACAATATGTAGTCTTGTCCATTAAAAAAAATCTTACATCCCAGTGCTTTATTCTATGAGATATTCATTCACAATTTTAAGATACTGTAGTCAACATTTTCAGGGCTTATTTTTGAAGCTTGTTTTGAAGTATTTGTTCAAGTCTTTTGCCTGTTTAAAACATGAGTTCTTTTTATCTTCTCTTTGTAGGAGTTTTTTATATAACCTACATAAAAATTCTTTGTCAGATGTGTGTTGTATTTTTCCCATGCTAGAGCTTCCCATTCATTTTCTTTTGATGAGTGGAGATTTCTAATTTTGATAGTCTAATGTACCAGTCTTTCTTCTTATGGTTAATACGTTTTGTGTTATTCAACTTACTTGAAGTCAGAAAAGAAGATTTAAAGCTTTAAATACATACTAGAACTACTCATAAATTAAGTCACATGATCATGTGGCCTGTTTGCTTGTCATACTGAATTAGGCTGTGAGAATGGATTTATTGAGCGGATGAGCTTGAGCCTTCCTTGACATTTAATGAGCTCTAGCACACATGCATATGCATATATATTTTAAGAGACAAGGTGTTGCTGTGTTACCTGGGCTGGAGTGCAGGGGTTGGTCACAGGCATTATCATAACACACCACAGCCTCTTAACTCCTAGCCTCAATTAATCCTCCCACCTCAGCCTCTTGAGTGGCTGGGACTACAGGTATGTGCCACCATGCCCGACTGGCACACACATTATTTGTGGAAATCTTTCAATTTTACATGAGTAGACATCTGTAGGCCTGATTTCATAAAAGATCAGCAGATTCACAACCTTCTTAACCAAAAATATGTCTACAAGAAATTCAGGCTGGGCTCGGTGGCTCATGCCTGTAATCCCAGCACTTTGGGAGGCTGAGGTGGGCGGATCATGAGGTCAGGAGATTGAGATCATCCTGGCTAACATGGTGAAACCCTGTCTGTACTAAAACTACAAAAAAATTAGCCGGGCGTGGTCGCATGTGCCTGTACTCCCAACTACTGGGGGGGTTGAAGCAGGAGAGTTGTTTGAATTCAGGAGGCGGAGGAGGTTGCAGTGAGCCGAGATTGTGCCACTGCACTCCAGCCTGGGCGACAAGAGCAAGACTGTGCCCCCCCCCCAAAAAAGAGGAAATTCAAAGATATACACTGAAGTGACAGAGACTTATTTTGACTGACAGAGAGCGTTTGTAGTTATCAAATAGAAGAGTGGCAGGGAGTGGCTGGTGGTATCCTTTCCTATATTGAAAATAAATGGCATACAATCAGCATTATTCAGTATTACTCTTACGGATATAGAACCATTGCAATTTTTTTCCGTAAGGAAATGTATTAAATGCTTTGAAGACTTTGACATAAACTATACAGCCTCCGAGAGAATTTTGATTCATTAACTCGGGTGTGTGTGTATATATATACACACATATATACACACACACATATACACATACGTGTTTGCATATATATGTGCATACATATATACACACATGTGTGTAAATATATACATATACACACATAATTTATGTACATTTTGTTAAGGATCTGAAACTGTTTTTGGAAACTGTATCTCAAATTTGCAGAAAACTTACAGAACAAAAAACCTTTATTTTTATGGGCCATTTGAGTAAGTTGCTGTGACCATCCCCAGATATGTTATATAGCACATTCTCCTAATAACCACAATACAACTTTTTAAATTAGCATATCAACATTGATACATAATACCATCTAAGCATCAGACCCTGACATTCAGGTTTTGCCTATTATTCCAAAAATGTCCTTTATAGCAAAAGGATATAGTGCAGAGTCACATGTTACATTTTAACTGTCATGTGTCCTTCAATCTTAAATATTAATGGTTCCACAGTCTTACCTTCACTTCATGAGGGAACTGTGAAGATTACCAGACAGCTGTGTTATAGAATGTCCCTCAATTTGGATTTGTCTAATGTCTTCAATTTACGTTATATATCTTGAACAGGAATATCACAGAAGTGATACCTCATCCTATCAGATGGTATACAATTTCATTTGATCTTTCATTAATGGTTTTCACTTTAAGGTAGTATGTGCCAACTTCTCCATGGTAAAGTTACTTTTCCTATTGTAATACATATTTTATATGGAGGTACTTTGAAATGATGTAAATATCCCAGTTTTCCTCAAACTTTTCTTTTTTTTTTTTTTTTTTTTTTTGAGACAGTCTCTCTCTGTCGCCAAGGCTGGAGTGCAGTGGTGTGATCTCGACTCACTGGAACCTCTGCCTCCAGGGTGCAAATGATTCTCATGTCTCAGCCTCCTGTGTACCTTGAATTACAGGCATGCACCAACCCACCCAACTAATTTTTGTATTTTTAGTAGAGACTGGGTTTTGCCATGTTGGCCAGACTCGTCTGGAACCCCTGGCCTCAAGTGATCCACCCACCTCAGCTTCCCAAAGTGCTAGGATTACAGGCGTGAGCCACCATGCCCGGCCATAAACTTTTGATTTATTCATTTATTTATATCAGTATGGACTTACGGTACCTATTTTATTCAATGGGCAAAAATCTGTGGTTGTCATTATTATTGATGTATGAATTGTCCCATGTTTGGCTAGTGAGAGGCCCTCTGTGTCTTTTTGACGTGTTCTCATCATTCTTTGAATCCTTTTTTACTTCCTGAAGACAAGATGTTCCAGGCTCATTTTGTATTTTTCCTATCCCATCTCTGGAACCAGTCATTTCTCCAAGGAATCCTGGATCCTTTTGCTGAAGAAAAGTATTTAGAAGCCAATGTCTCAATGCTAGATGCTCCCATGACATCTCAGTGAAAAAAGCTAGAGAATGTGTGTGGGCATGTGTATGTCTAGGCAAATATATGCATATATATATTTATATACATATACAAACACATTTACATTTTATTTCTATATGAGTTGTATATGTTGGAAACTGTAAGTGTCCACTGATATCTCCAATTCTGGTCTCATACCACAGGGTTAATTCTAATTTTCTCCCTTTTCCTATTTGTATATGCCTTTCTCCTATGGTGAGAAACCTAGACCCTGCCAGTACTCTACCCTGCACAGACACCCTCTTTGCCTCACTTCAGCTCCAGCACCTGGAACCGAACAGTCTTCCTGTATAGATACCCTCCCCACCCTACTTGGACTCTGGCATATCTGTCTAGGTAGCTGTTTCCCAAGGTGGCTGCACAATTTTACACTCGTACCAACTATGTATGTGGGTTCTAGTTGCTCCTCATTTTCACCATTTGGTGTTTTATACATTTTGATGGATGTTATTGGTTCTAATTTGCATTTCCCTGCAATTAATCTAATGTTCATCTAATGATGATGAGCACTGTTGTATTATTGGCCCTTTAAACATCTTCCTTATGAAGTGCCTGTTCAAATCTTTTGCCCCTTTTTTTAATTGAATTGCTTGTTTTCATTATTGAGTTGACACATTTTATATATTCCTTTACAAGTTTCTTGTTAGATATGGGTTTTACAAATATTTTTTCCCAGTCCATGGCTTACCTATTTATTTTCTTAATGGTATCAAATTGAGGAAATTCCTTTGTTTCTAATTTGCTGAGAGTTTTATGAATGTGTGTTGAATTTTGTCAGATGTTTTCTGCATCTGTTGAGATGATTGGATAGCTTTTTGTTGGGGTGATCAGACCCAACACCAGGCCGTGGGGGCTATGAAGTCTGGCAGAGTCAAAGGAATGAGAAAAGACAGGTTAAGAGAGAACGTGGGAACAGGGGGCCAGTGCTAGTATGGAGGCTGCCAAGGCCCCAAGCTCTGGGAGCCCATGCTATTTATTGGTGATCGAACAACAAAACAGGTGGTGAAGATGTAGGGGTTGAAAGGAAGCGATGTATCAAGCGAATGAGCTATAGCTCTGATGGTTTAGCATTTTCTTTGAAACATATGGCTACTTGAGATAATGGGTGTGCTAGAAGCAAGGAGCCAGCAAGTTTAGACACGTTCCCAAGGCCACAAGGTATTTCAGACCCTGGACCCCAGACATATTCCAAGACTTTTTTATATTATGTCAGACATGCAAGCCCTGCCTCAGCTTCTCTCCCAACACTCAGCTTTTCTCCCAACATGCCCCCCTTTTCTTTTATGTAAAACCACCACAGCTATCATTGCTTGTTCTCGAGGGCAGCTTTCTTTCCAGTGTTGGCTTCCGTGTCTGCAGACTAAAAGGAGACAGCACAAGCACATAATTATTGGAACAAAATCTGCAAGTGTAGAGCTTCCAATGGCCTTAATCCATTTAAGAGGATTGATTGTAGACAACCCATCAGCTATCTTGTTGAAAATATCAGTTGTAGGGAGCAGATTCAAGTGAGCCTGAAAGGCTTCAAAAACCTGGTCTTATAGTTTTACAGTATCGAGGGTGAGATTTTCATCTCTGTCCTCCAGATGGCATTTAAGAGTAACATAACACAACTTTGAATCCAAAAGGTCCTCTTTTTGTTTTTGAATTAATTGAGCAAGGCAGTTGCAGGCTGTGCAGCCCTTAATTGCCAGTTGGTGATCCAGCTTCATTTTTTTAGCCCTTACTCAAAATGGAGTTGCTCTGGTTTGAATGCTTCTTACATATTTCCCCTTTCCCTTTTACAAGGGGACCCTTAATCCTGAGGGTTGCAGAAGGATGGAGGTCTGTCTTCTGTAACTTCTTCATGTTGAATAGGGGCAATGATATTCCTGCCTACCTATTAGGGTCTTTTGTATTTAGGGTAGAGAGGAATTCAGTCAGAAAACATTGGTCCGTTAAGCATCTATTGTACCTCTGAATCCCAGCAAAAGGTAAAACCCTGGCACTCCAGCACTTTGACAGCTTCCTGTGTGGTTTTCTTGATCTGTCCCATGTTATGGGGGTTGATGTCAGCATGACTCTGGTTGGTCCTTGTTCCATCTTTGTATTCAGATTCAACTGGCTTATGGCTCATACTGGGGGAACCTGGTCCATGGTTGGGATCCATGGGTCCCTCTAGTCTCCTGTTCCATGGTCATACACATCTTGAGGGTACCCACATGGTGTGTTCATCTCCTGCAAAAATACAAACATGCCCTTACCTCTACATTAGTAAATCTACTGAAACAGAAACAAAGGCTTTTTTATTTTTATTTTTATTTTGCTGTAGCTGGGAGGCATGCCATTGCTGAAGCATTTGTAACAGCTTCTGCCTCTTTGGTTAATTACTGTGGGGTAAATGTTACCATTGATAATGAGAAGAAGGCTTTTTCTGATTAACAAAAGGCATAGAGAAAGCAAATCAAGGCTTATCCTTCTTGTGCAATAGTATAGCAGAAAAAAGCAATCCTTAAACCTTCAATTTGCACTGTACAGGTGGGTCCACTAGATGCTGTGGCTCATGATAGATCTTCAGATGTTTGGTAGGCACCTGATTGTCACCTGGAGAGATACAAGCAAATCCTCTTCCCCATATAATTATCTTTCCTTTTTCCCAACTCTTTGTATGTGCATCCCTCCATCCTATATCTTGTCCAGCCTTTTTATTTTCCTTTTGTCCTGTCAGGTGTTGTTCAGCTGCAGTCATGGGTTGAACTTTTTGTAAATTTAAAAACTTTAAAGTTAATAAAGCTAAATGCAATTGCATATGCAGTGTCTTATATTCCTGGTCCCTTCCCTTTTACTTTTGTATTTGAGTTTTTTAAAGTTGGATTAGCTCTTTAAGCAATGTCAGTTTGAAAAACTTGTTGAGGTCCTGCAAATGAAGATTTTTCCATTACTAGATTCATCAGTAAAAACAGTAATGGCCACTCCAATAGGGGCTTTTTGAGTAATAGAAGGCAGTATCCAATGTTAATTATAGAAATTGAAATATCTTAGATTTAGGGTAATGATTATCAAGAATGCCAACTGGCCAAATTAACTTGCCATTCTTGGGAATTAATATAGGCTTGTTGAATTTGTTGTTTTGTTAATGAAACCATAATCTGATTTAGATCATATCCCCTTGGCTTTGTTGTGGGCAGCCTCGCTTGTCCTACTAGCAAAGCAATTTGTTCTAAGTACAGAGTGAGCGTTTTGGTTGTATTGTGAGGTAGAAAAAGCCACTCAACCAGATCATCCTGTTGAACTATAAACTCCTGTAGGCAAATGCTTAGTAGGAAAAACTAAAAACTGTAATGGCTGTATCAGATTAATTTGTTCTACTTGTGCTTGCTGAATTTTTTTCCTCAATTAATGGAAGTTCCTCCAGTGCTTCTTTGGACAGGGAGCATTTACTGTTAAGGTTAGAATCACCTTGTAAAGTAGAAAAGAGATGAAACATAGCATAGGTAGGAATGCCTAAAGTTGCATGAATCCAATTAATGTCTCCTAATAATTTTTGGAAATCATTTAAGGTTTTTAAATTGTCTCTTCAAATTTGAACTTTTTTTTTTTTTTTTGAGATGGAGTCTCGCTTTGTCGCCCAGGCTGGAGTGCAGTGGCGTGATCTCGGCTCACTGCAAGCTCCACCTTCCGGTTTCACACCATTCTCCTGCCTCAGCCTCCTGAGTTGCTGGGACTACAGGCGCCCACCCCCATGCCTGGCTAATTTTTTTGTATTTTTAGTAGAGATGGGATTTCACTGTGTTAGCCAGGATGGTCTTGATCTCCTGACCTCGTGATCTGCCCGCCTCAGCCTCCCAAACTGCTGGGATTATAGGCGTGAGCCACCGCGCCCGGCCAAATTTGAACTTTTTGAGGCTTAATAGCACTTTGTTCTGCCTTCATTCCTAGATATTGAAAGGCAGTAGAAGTTTGGATTTTATCAGGGGCTATAATTAACCCTGCTACATTTACGGCCTTTTCTGTTTGTAGCACAACATCAATTCTTCCCTAGTTTCAGCTGCACACAAAATATCATCCATGAAATGGATACTATACCATTTTTTAAACTGTTCTCTAACTCGCTTAATAGCTTTGCCAACTTAAGTTTGACAAACAGTCGGGCTATTTAACATGCCTTGTGGCAGTACTTCCCAATGGTATCAGTCTGCTGGTTCATTATTATTTATGGCGGGAACAGTAAAAGCAAATTTTTCATAATCTTGGGCAGCTAAAGGAATGGTAAAAAAGCAATCCTTTAGATCTATTGCTATAAGAAGCCAGTATTTTAGAATCATTATTGGGGAGGGCAGCCCTGGTTGTAGCATGCCCATGGGTTGAATTACAGCATTTAACAGCCCTCAAATCTGTTAGCGTTCTCCATTTACCAGATGTTTTCTTAATGACAAATACAAGAGAATTACGAGGGGAGAAAGTAGTCACTGTATATCCCTTTTGCAATTGTTCCTGCACCAGTTCTTTTAAAGCCTCCAGTTTTTCCTGTTTCAGCCACCATTGCTCCACCCAAACTGGTTTGGCAATTAGCCAAACAAGAGGAATGGGAGCCAGAGGCTCAACAATGGCTGCTCCTAAAAATGATACCCCAATCCAGTCTGACCTGTTTATCCTTCTGAAGGTTCTGATTGGCTGTTTTAATTTTTTCCTAGCCCTTCTCCCCAGCAATATCCCGCATTTTTCATCATTTGTCCACTATTATTACTATATTGATCCATAGGAATAGATATTTCAGCACTGCATTGTTGCAATAAGTCTCTACCCCATAAATTGACAGGAATAGGTGTAATAATAGGTTGGATGGTCCCTGGCCATCCTGCCCTTGACATGGTGAAATCAAGGAACTTTGAAAAACTTCTGAGGCAGTCCCTACACCAGTGATACCCATGGAAGTCTTTTGTTTAGGCCAGTGTCAGGGCCATTGATTTAAAGCAATAATAGAGACATCAGCTCCAGTATCTACTAGTCCTTCAAAATCCTTTCCTGAATAATTACTATATGAATAGGTCTTTTGTCAGACATTTGATTAACCCAATATAAAGCTTTTCCTGCTGGATTAGTACTACCAAAGCTTCCTATTCTTTTCACTGTGCTGCTGCTTAGTTTTATGTAGGGTAGCAGCAACAACTGAGCAATTCATTCTCCTGGGGAGGCAGACCATGGAGTTGAGGAACTAATAACTAGTTGTATCTCTCTGATATAATCAGAGTCAGTTGTTCCCATATGCACAGTGATACCTTCTAAATTTAGACTAGACTTTCCAAATGATAGACTGTTCCTGAGGGTAAGGGTCTCCTAACTCCCATGGGGACCTTCTTTGGTGGCTCCCCAGGAAGTAAAGAGACAGGAATTGCGTTGCAGAGGTCTACAGGGGACCTGCTGTGGCGGGGGACAATTGTTGTATGGTTTGTAAGGGCGCTGGCTGTGCCAGATATGCCTTGGTTTGTTTGGGCCCCTCTTCTTGTTTCACAAAAGAGTTTGTCCATCTTTGCTAAGTTTAGAATGACACTGATTTGCCCAGTGGTTGCCTTTCTTACACTGGGGACATACACTGGGACTTTTCTGTTGATTGATGGTAGTGGTTTTTCCTTTTGATTTCCTTTTCTACGTTCCTGTTTTGTGTGTCCAAATTGCTCACAATTAAACCAAGAGCCTGAGAAATGGGGCATATTCTTTCCTACTTTCAATTCAGCCATAGCCTGAGCTAAAAGAGTAGCCTTATGTAAGTTACCTCCAATGCCATCACAAGCCTTAATATATTCAGCTAAATGAGCCTTCCCTCTCAGGTGTCTAATAACTGTTTGACACTCTGCATTAGCATTATCATATGCAAGAAGCTGTATTATAACATCCTGAGCTGTTTTATCAATTATGGCTTTATACACAGCCTCTTGGAGCCAAGCAATAAAATCAATATATGGTTCTTTAGGTCCTTGTCAGACAGAACTGAAAGAAGGATATTTTTCTCCTGTAACATTTATCCTTTCCCATGCCCGTAATTATGCACACAGAGCACAGCTGAACAATGGCAACATCCTCCATTACTGCTTGATTCTCTAATCTACACCAATTAGGGCCAACTCCAATTAACTGTTCAAGGGAAACAGGCACAGGTGGCTGCACTTGTGTGTTTTCCCTTGAGTTTGAGCTTAGTTAGCCCACCAGGTTTTAAACTGCAAGTACTGGGACGAAGTGAGAACAGATTTTGTTAAAGTATCCCAATCATATGGTATTAACCTATTATCAAGAGCCACATTTTTCAACAAAGTTTGCACAAAAAGAGAGTTCAGTTCATATTGACTAATGGCTTGCTTAAATTCCTTTAAAACTTAAAGGAAGAGTGGCCCAATTAGCTATATTCTGTCCTCCTTGTTGGGTTATAGTAACTGGAAATTGCCATGCTTCAGGGTCTCCCTCAGCTCTAGCTTTTTAAATAGAATTTCATATAGCACCACCAATTGCTCCAGGTTTTAATGTTGCAACTATAGGAGCAGTAAGTTTTTCAGCTAATTCATTTTCTCGCCCAGTAAGGGGGAGAGAGGAAGTGGCCATTCACTTAATTCAGCAGGTGGCGCTGACGTGCTAGTAAAACATACTTTTTTAAGTTTTCTTTTCTTTTCTTTAATTCCTCCGGTTAGCTGTTCCTCACACTCAGAATCTGAAGTTTTTTACACTCGTCGTCCTCTTCCCCATCTGAATCCACCTCATCATCTGTTTGAAATGGCTCAAGAACTGCCTTTATTAGCACCCACTTTGACCAAACGGAAACTGGAGTTTTTGCTCCATCTTTATATGCTTTTTTAAAATCTCTTCCAGTTCTCTCCCATTCATCCAATTCCATAGTCCCTTGTTCCGGAAACCATGGGCAAAACTGCTTTACTGTACTAAAGAGTGATACATTCTGAGTACTAACTTTCACTCTTCTTCATAATAAATGCCTTAAGAAATTCAAATAAGCAGAATGTTTGCTTTTACTTTGTCCTATTACTCTGGTTCTTCTGAGCACTCAGCTTCCCCACCAAGCTTCTTTCAGTCGTCCTCAGGTGTCCTCTGACGATGCATCCTCTGCTTTGACGTACTCTAGTGTTCCTTCACTGGGGTCTTCGTTGCCCCATGTTGGTGCCACAAATGTTAGGGTGATCAGACCCAACACCAGGCCGTGGGGGCTGTGAAGTCCAGCGGAGTCAAATGAATGAGAAAAGACGAGAAGGTGGGACCAGGGCGCCAACGCTAGTATGGAGGCTGTGAAGGCCCCAACCTCTGGGAGCCCACACTATTTATTGGTGCTCAAACAAAGAAACAGGTGGTAAGGATGTGGGGGTTGAAAGGAAGTGGTTTATCAAGCAAATGAGCTACAGCTGTGATGATGTAGCTTTTTTTTTTCTTTGAAACATATAGCTACTTGAGATAATGGGAGTGCTAGAAGCCAGGAGCCAGCAAGTCTAGACATGTTCCAAAGGCCAGGAGGGGTTTTAGACTCTGGACCCTGGACATGTTCCAAGACTCTTTTTTTTTTTTAAGACTCTGGATCCTGGACATGTTCCAAGACTTTTTTTTTTTTTTTTGAGACGGAGGAGTCTGGTTCTGTCGCCCAGGCTGGAGTGCAGTGTCCGGATCTGAGCTCACTGCAAGCTCCGCCTCCTGGGTTTACGCCATTCTCCCGCCTCAGCCTCCCGAGTAGCTGGGACTACAGGCGCCCGCCACCTCGCCCGGCTAGTTTTTTTGTATTTTTTAGTAGAGACGGGGTTTCGCCGTGTTCGCCAGGATGGTCTCGATCTCCTGACCTCGTGATCCGCCCATCTCAGCCTCCCAAAGTGCTGGGATTACAGGCTTGAGCCACCGCGCCCGGCCAAGACTCTTTTATATTATGTCACACATGCAAGCCCTACCTCAGCTTCTCTCCCAACACTCAGCTTTTCTCCCAACACTTTTCTTTATTCTGTTAATATGGTGAATTATATTGTTTGATTTTCATATGTTAAACTACCTTGAATTACTGTGATAAACTGTAGTTGATCATGTTATCCTTTTAATATATAGCTGATTTTGATTTGCTGATACTGTGTTAAGAATTTTTGAATCTGTCTTTATCAGGATGTGCTGTAATTGTCTTTTTAAAAAAAATAACTGGAGTTTTGGTGTCAGCATTATGCTAACGTCATAAAATGGTTGGAAGATGTTTCTTCCTGCTTTATTTTATGAATGAGTTTGTGTAAGGTTGGTGTTTTGTTTTTTTCTTAAATGTTTGTTATAATTCATTAGTGCAGCCATATGGGCCTGGCATTTTCTTTCTTGGACTATTTGACAAAGAATGCAGTTCCTTTAATAGATTTGGGGCTATTTAGATTTTCCATTGTATTTTGTGTCAGTTTTGCTAATTGATCCATTTCTTCTAAATTGTCAAATGTGTTAGATGAAGTTGTTTATGTTGCCTTTTTTCTTTTATTGTATATAAGATCTGGAGTGATACTTCCTCTTTCATTTCTTAGTAGTTTGTATTTTTTCCTTTTTTGTTCTCCCCTCTTCATTAGTCTAGCTAGGAGTTTATAAAAATTTTAAAAAATGTTTTCAGTGATCCAACTTTCAAAAATAATAGCTTTGGCTGGGGCACAGTGGCTCATGCCTATAGTCCCAGCACTTTGGGAGGTGGAGTTTTATTGAAATATAATTTACATACCATATAATGCATAGTGTTTGAAGTGTTTAACTCAATGGCTTTTAGGGTGTTCACAGAGTTGTACAATCTTTACCTCAATCAGTTTTAGAATATTTTTTTCATCACCCGTGAAAGGAACCCCATACTTATTTTCTTCCCAACTCCCCTAGTCCTAGGCAATTGCTAATCTTTGTCTCTATAGATTTGCCTATTCTAGACATTTTATATAAATGGAATCATATAATATTTGGTCTTTTGTGACTAATTTATTTCATTAGCATGATGTTTTCAAGGTTCATTTATGTCAAAGCACTTCTTTTTATTGTTGAATAGTATTCCATTGTATACCACATTTTATTTATCCATTCATCATTTGATGGACATTTGGGTGTTTTTACTTCTTAACTATTATGAATAATGCTGCTATGAACTCTTGCATACAAATTTTTGTGTGGACTTACGTTTTCATTTCTCTTATGTATATACCTAGGAGTGAAATTGCTGGGTCACATGGTAACTCTGTGTTCAACCTTTAGAGCAACTTGTCCAAACCACAGTCCAGGATGGCTTTGAATGTAGCCCAACACAAATTCATAAACTTTCTTAAAACATTATGAGTTTTTTTCTGTTTTTTGTTTTTTTTTTGCTCATCAGTTATCGTTAGTGTTAGTGTATTTTACGTATTCCAAGACTACTTCTTCCATGTGGCCCAGGAAAGCCAAAAGATTGGACACCCTGGTTTAGAGGAACTGCCAAACTGTTTTCCAGAGCAACTGCACCAACAATGAACGAACTTTTAGCTTTATTTTTTCTGTTGTCTCTTTTTCATTTTATTGATTTTTGCTCTTTATTTTCTTTCTTCTAATTACTTTGGGCTTACCTGGCTTTTAAGGTAGAACTTTACTAATTTTGTATTTGTCATATTTTAAAATATAAATATTAAAGCTATAAATTTTCCTCACAGTACTTTAGCTGCAGCCCATAGCTTTTGATACAGTTTCATCTTTCTTTTCAAAATGTTTTCTAATTTAGAAATGTTTTATTTCTAGATATTTGTGTGTTTTTTTTCCCAGATGTCTTTCTGTTACTGGTTTCTAATTTAATTTCATTGTGGTCAGAGAACATATTTTATAATAGTTCGCTCTTAAAATTTATTGAGACTTATTTTATGATCCAGCATATGCTCTATCTTGGTGAACATACCTTTTGCATTTGAAAAGAACATGTATTCTGTAGTTGTTGGATGTAATGTTCTGTAAGTGTTAGGTAACAGGACGAGTCTGGATTGCAGCTTGTTGTACTTAAAGTTTTATTGGAATACAGCCATACTCATTAATACACTAACTTTTTTTTTCTTTTTCTTTTTCTTTTTTTTTTGAGATGGAGTCTCGTGCCCAGGCTGGAGTGCAGAGGCCTGATCTCAGCTCACTGCAAGCTCCGCCTCCTGGGTTTATGCCATTCTCCTGCCTCAGCCTCCCGAGTAGCTGGGACTACAGGCACCCGCCAAATCGCCTGGCTAGTTTTTTGTATTATTTAGTAGAGACGGGGTTTCACCGTGTTAGCCAGGATGGTCTTGATCTCCTGACCTCATGATCCGCCCGTCTCAACCTCCCAAAGTGCTGGGATTACAGGCTTGAGCCACCGTGCCCGGCCTTTTTTCTTTTTTTGAGATGGAGTCTCGCTGTGTCATCCATGCTGGAGTGCAGTGCTGCGATCTCGGCTCACTGCAACCTCTGCCTCCTGGGTTCAAGCAATTCTCGTGTCTCAGCCTCCTGAGTAGCTGGGACTACGGGTGCACACTACCATGACCGGCTAATTTTTTGTATTTTAGTAGAGACAGGGTTTCACCATGTTGACCAGGCTGGTCTCAAACTCCTGAACTCAGGCAATCTGGCCACCTCGGCCTCCCAAAGTGCTGGGATTACAGGCATGAGCCACCACGCCCACCCTCCTTCATATACTTTGTCTATGTCTGCTTTTGCTTTACAAAAGAAAAATTGAGTGGTTAACAACAGAGACTTTATAGCTGACAAAACCAAAAATATTTATTATCTAACCCTGTAGAGATAAAGTTTGCTAACTCCTACTTTGCATCTTTTATGCCCTTACCAAATTTTTTGATCTAGTTGTTCTGTCACTTACTGGGAAAAGGTATTAAAAACTATGATTGTGGTTTTATCGGTTTCTCACTTTAGTTTTGTCAATTTTGGCTTGATATATTTTGAAACTCTCATATTGGGACATTCATGATTGATTGATCTGTCTTCCTGATAAATTGACTATTTCTATTTTCCTATTATCTAATTTTCCTCTTTATGTTTGGTAGTAATCTGTCTTGAAGTCTACTTTGATATTAATAAAGACACTTCAGATTTCTTATGCTTACTCGTATAGTGTATCTTTTTCTGTCCTTTTCAGTGTATATCTTTCTTTATATTTAAAATGTGTTTCTTACAAGTATGTATAGTTGATTCTTGCTTTTTTAATCCATTCTGACCAGCTCTGATTTTTTTTGTTTGTTTGAGAGGGAGTTGCGCTCTTGTTGCCCAGGCTGGAGTGCAATGGCATGATCTCGGCTCACCGTAACCTCTGCCTCCTGGATTCAAGTGATTCTCCTGCTTCACCCCCCTGAGTAGCTGGGATTACAGGCATGCACCACCACACCCGGTTAATTTTGAATTTTCAGTAGAGATGGGGTTTCTCCATTTTGGTCAGGCTGGTCTCAAACTCCCGACCTGAGGTGATCCACCCGCCTCGGCCTCCAAAAGTGCTGGAATTACAGGCATGAGCCACCACACACAGCCTCAGCTCTGATTTTTCTGCTGGAGCTTTAAGGTCATTTATGTTTTTCTCTGACTGCTTTTAAGAATTTCTCTTTATCACTTGTTAAGCAATTGACTTATGATACATCTTGTAGTTTCCTTCTTATTTCCTGTTCTGTAGGGTTTTAATTTTATCAAATTTGTAATTTTTTGATTATTATTTAATTTAAAAAAATCCAAATAGCTTTTCTGCTCCAATTGCACATATATTAGGTCTCGTAAAGTTGTTCCACAGCTTACCAATGGTCTATTTTTTTCTTATTTTTTTCTCTTTGTATTTCACTTTGAATAGTTTATTTTGCTGTATTTTCAAGTCACAAATTTTTTTTTTCTGCAGTGTCTAATTCCTTCCAGTATATTTTTATCACAGCCATTATAACTTTTATCTCCAGAAGTTTGATTTGGACCATTTTATATCTTCCATTTTGCTACCTAACATTTATAATCTTTTCTCTACCTTCTTGGACATTTGGGACATACTTAAAATAACTGTTAATACCCCTCTTTACAAATTCTTTCATCCTTGTCATTTGGGGATTTATATCAATTAGCTTTTCTTCTCATTATGGATCATCTTTAACTGTATCTTTGCATGCATTGGTAATTTTTTATTAGATGCCAGACATTGCAAATTCTCCCTTGCTGAATGCTAGATATTTTTGTATTCCCATTATATTTCTTTAAATTTTTAAAATTTCAGATTTTAAAAATTTGTACAAATTTATGGAGTACCTGTGAAATTTTATTACATGTATATAATGTGTCATGATAAAGTCAGGGTATTTAGGATGTCCATCACCTGAGTGCAGTATATTTTTGTCAACTAACATCACCCTACTCTGCTGTCAAACACTGGATTTATTCCTTGTGTCTAAACGTATATTTGTACCCTTTAACCCATCTCTCTTCATCCTCCCCCATGCTCCCACTCACCCTTCCCCATCTCTGTTATTTGGCCTTCTACTCTACCTCCACACGACCTAATTTTTTAGTTTCCACATATACGTGAGAAGGTGTGATATTTGTCTTTTTGTGCCTGGCTTATTTCACTTAAGATAATGACCTCCAGTTCTATCCCTGTTGCTGCAGCTAACGTGATTTTATTCTTTTTTATGGCTTTGTCCTAGGATGCAGTGGAAGTTATTTAGAAACAGTTTGATCCTTTCAGATTGTGCTTTTAAATATGAACTGTATCCTGGAAACTTGCTTAAGTTGGTAGGCCGGGGCGGTCACTGGGCTCATCTTGTTTGTTTCGCCTGGTTTTCGGATCTGTGCTGCCTGATATCCAATGTCAGCAATTGTTTCTTAAGTTTTGTCCAGTGTTTTAGTTATTTCAGGCAAAGGGTACATTCAATTCCTGTTACTACATCTTGGTGGGAAGTGATCATTCATAATAATTTTTACAGTTGGGTTTAGTTGTCATTTTGCTGTTTGTATCCTGTTAGTCCCATCTGTTTTTGTTTGTATACTCACTTTGTTTTGTTCTGTTTCTCTGCTTCTCCTGTTCTGCCCTATTTTGGACTACTTGAATATTTTAAATTCTTTTATTGGATTTTTAACTATACCTCTTTGCATTATTTTGTTTTTTAGTTATTTCTATTGGGATTACAACACATTTAACTTCATGGTCTACAGAGAGTTAATATTGTACTAATTCATGTAAAATGTTGGAACCATATGCAATTGACCCTTGAACAACATGGGGGTTAGGGCCAATGACCCACTATGCAGTTGAAAATCTGTGTATAACTTTTGACTGCCCCTAAATTTAACAACTAATAGCTGTTGACCAGAAGCCTTGCCAATAACATGAACAGTTGATTATAACACACATTTTGTATGTTATGTATATTATATATTATGTTTTTATATTAAAGTAAGCTAGAGAAAAGAAAATGTTACTAAGAAGATTATAAGGAAGAGAAAATATATTTACTGTTCATTAAGTGGATGTGGATCATCATAAAGGTCTTCATCCTCATTGTCTTTATGTTGAGTAAGCTGAGGAGGAAGAGGAGTGCTTGGTCTTGCTGTCTCAGGGGTGGCAGAGACAGAAGAAAAGCTGCAGATAAGTGGACCTGCCCATTTCAAATCCATGGTCAACTGTGGTTCCATTTATTTCTCACCTTCATGCTCTACTTGTCATCTGTATTATACCTCACAGTACAACGCCATAATTTTTATGTTAGGCATTCATGTATATTTTAAAGAAATTAAAATATGAAAAAAGATACACTTTAATAAAACTTTACTCTCTGCTGGGCATGATGGCTCATGCCTGTAATCCCAGTGCTTTAGAAGGCTGAGGCAGGTAGACTGTTTGAGCCCAAGAGTTAGAGACCAGCCTGGGCAACACAGGGAAACCCTGTCTCTACCAAAAAAATACAAAAATTAGCCAGCCATAGTGGTGTGCACCTGTAGTCCCAGCTACTTGGGAGGCTGAGGTGGAGGAATCGCTTAAGCTTGAGAAGCAGAGGTTGCAGTGAGCCAAGATTGAGCCACTGCACTCCAGCCTAGGTGCCAGAGTGAGGCTCTGTCCCCACCCTCTACCCCCCAAAAAATTACCCCCATATATTTACCATTTCTGGTAGCCTTCGTTCCATCTGAAGACTTGAGTTTCCTTCTTAGGTCATTTATGTCCCTTATGTTTTGTAGTACTGGTATCATGGTAATGAAGTCTGTTTTCATCAGTCTGAAAATATATTTATTATACTTTCATATATATATATATGTGTGTGTGTGTATATATATATATATATATTTTTTTTTTTTTTTTTTTTTGAGTTGAGGTCTTGCTCTGTCACCCAGGTTGGAGCACTATCTTGGCTTACTGCAACCTCCACCTCTCAAGCTCAAGCAGCCCTCCCACCTCATTTACCATGTTGTCTAGGCTGGTCTCAAACTCCTGAGCTGAAGTGATCCACTCTCCTTGACCTCCCAAAAGTGCTGGGATTATAGGTGTGAGCCACTGCACCTGGCTACACTTGCATTCTTGAAAGTTTTTTTTTGTTTTTTTTTTTATATAGCTTGAGTCTCGTGCCTACTGGGCCATCCTGACACATCTATTCTTAGGTATAGAATTTCAGGTAGAGTTCCCCCCGGCACTTTGAGTTCCATCGTCTTCTGGTCTTCGTTGTTTCTAATGAGAGCTCAACCATTGTTTGTATTGTTGCTCTGTGTGTTTTTTTGTTGTTGCTTTCAAGATTTTATCTTTATCGTAGATCTTTATAAGTTTGATTATGGTAGGACGGGTGTGGTACCTCACGCCTGTAATCCCAGCACTTTGGGAGGCCGAGGCAGGCAGATCACGAGGTCAGGAGATCGAGACCATACTGGCTAACATGGTGAAACCCCGTCTGTACTAAAAATACAAAAAATTAGCTGGGCATGGTGGCAGGCGCCTGTAGTCCCAGCTATTCAGGAGGCTGAGGCAGGAGAATGGCGTGAACCTGGGAGGTGGAGCTTGCAGTGAGCTGAGATTGCACCACTGCACTCCAGCCTGGGCGATAGAGTGAGACTCCATCCCCCCCGCAAAAAGAAAAAAAAAAAGTTTAATTATTGTATACCTAGGAGTGTGTCTTTTTGTATTTATCCTGCTTCAGATAGCAAGCTTCTTAAATCTATAAATCTATGCCTTTTACCACATTTGGGATGTTTTATGTTACTGTTTTTTCTGCTTAATTTTTTTTTTCTCAGTTTTGTTCTGGGACTCTAGTTACACACATTTTAGATATCCTGATGTTCTTTCCCCAATTGCTGGAGTTCTGTTGATTCTATTTCCTGTTTTTTCTCTCTACCCTATAGCTTGGATCATTTCTTTTGGTCCATTTTCAGGGCCACTGACTCTTGTATAATTTTAATATGCTTTTAAACCTATCCAGGGACTTTCTTATTCTAGGCTTTATATTTGTTAGTTTGAGATTTGCATTTGGTTGTTTTTAAAATTTTTATTTCTCTAATTTCTTATCTATTTGACCATTACAGGTATTTCACTTTACATCCTTGAGTGTAGGTTATAATACCTACTTTAAAATCCTTGTGTACTAATTTCAAAATCTGTATCATTTCAGGACTGGTCTTCTAGGCTCAAGTGATCCATCTGTCTTGGTCTCTCACAGTTCTAGGGTTACAGGTGTGAACCACTGCACCTGGCCTGAGTGAATATTTTACCACTTTGTAATATTATGCATTGTTCATTTAGAAAATAATGGTTTACTGAGTTATGAAGATCTTCCAAATGTTGACATATTTGTCAATATAAAAAGTCACATTCAGCCCTCCTCCCTGCTCTCTCGCAGGCCAGGCCTGGCGTGGTGTGGCGTCACCATAGATGGCGCTGAGGCGGAGCATGGGCCGGCCAGGGCTCCCGCTGCTGCTGCCGCCGCTGGGGCTGCCATTGGCAGCTCTGGCTTCTCTGCTGCTGCAGGTCTGCGGCTGCAGTTCCAAAGCTCAAGAGAGCCCTGGTGAAGCTGACAGTGGCTCAGGAGCAGCTGGTGAAGCTCAACTGCAGCGTGGAGGGGATGGAGGAGCCTGACATCCAGCTGGTGAAGGATGGGCCTGTGATCCAGAACTTGGACCAGTTGTACATCCCTGTCAGCAAGCAGCACTGGATTGGCTTCCTCAGCCTGAAGTCAGTGGAGCGCTCTGACGCGGGCCAGTACTGGTGCCAGGTGGAGAATGGGGGCGAAACCAAGATCTCCCAGCCAGTGTGGCTCATGGTAGAAGGTGTGCCACTTTTCACAGTGGAACCAAAAGATCTGGCAGTGCCACCCAATGCCCCTTTCCAACTGTCTTGCAAGGCTGTGGGTCCCCCTGAACCTGTTACCATTGTCTGGTGGAGAGAAACTATGAAGATCGGGGGACCTGCTCCCTCTCTATCTGTTTTAAATGTAACAGGGGTGACCCAGAGCACCCATGTTTTCCTGTGAAGCTCACAACCTAAAATGCCTGGCCTCTTCTCGCATAACCACTGTTCACCTTCAAGCACTGCCTGCAGCCCCCGTCATCATCATTGTGACAAAGCTTTCCAGCAGCAACATTAGTGTGGCCTGGATGCCAGGTGCTGATGTCTGAGCCCTGCTATAGTCCTGTACAGTTCAGGTAACACAGGCCCCAGGAGGCTGGGAAAGTCCTGGCTGTTGTGGTCCCTGTGGCCCCCTTTACCTGCCTGCTCCGGGACCTGGTGCCTGCCACCAGCTACAGCCTCAGGGTGCGGTATGCCAGTGCCTTGGGGCCCTCTCCCTATGCTGACTGGGTGCCCTTTCAGACCAAGGGTCTGGCCGCAGCCAGTGCACCCCAAAACCCCCATGCCATCCACACAGATTCAGGCCTCATCTTGGAGTGGGAAGAAGTGATCCCTGAGGGCCTTTTGGAAGGCCCCCTGGGACCCTGTAAACTTTCCGGGCAGCTCAGTCCTTCAATGGAGAAAGGCCCGAGTGCATCGAGGCCACATTGGACAGCTTGAGCATCAACAGTGAACTAAAGGAAATGCTGAAGGATGTGCTCCGCCCAGAGCAGCAGTTCACCCTGGCCAGATGTTGGGCAAAGGAGAGTGTGGTTCCGTGCGGTAGGCACAGCTGAAGCAGGAGGATGGCTCCTTTGTGAAAGATGCTGAAAGCTGACATCATTGCCTGAAGCGACATTGAAGAGTTCATCAGGGAAGCAGCCTGCATGAAGGAGTTTGACCATCCACACGTGGCCAAACTTGTTGCGGTGAGCCTCTGGAGCAGGGCTAAAGGCTGTCACCCCATCCCCATGGTCATCTTGCCGTTCATGAAGCATGGGGACCTGCACACCTTCCTGCTCACCTCCCAGATTGGGGAGAACCCATTTACCCTGATCCGGTTCATGGTGGACATTGCCTGCGGCATGGAGTACCTGAGCTGTCGGAACTTCATCCGCCGAGACCTGGCCGCTCGGAATTGCATGCTGGCAGTGGACATGACAGAGTGTGTGGCTGACTTTGGACTCTCCTGGAAGATCTACAGCGGGGACTACTATCGTCAGGGCTGTGCCTCCAAATTGCCTGTCAAGTGGCTGGCCCTGGAGAGCCTGGCTGACAACCTGTATACTGTGCACAGTGATGTGTGGGCCTTCAGGGTGACCATGTGGGAGATATGACACGTGGGCAGACGCCATACACTGGCATCAAAAACGCTGAGATTTACAACTACCTCATTGGCGGGAACCGCCTGAAACAGCTTCCAGAGTGTATGGAGGACTTCTTACATTCCCACTCCATCCAAGCCAAGGGCTGCTTAGGCCTTCAGATGACCTTTTGTGTGATCTCATGTGCCAGTGCTGGAGTGCTGACCCCAAGCAGCGCCCAAGCTTTACTTGTCTGCGAATGAAACTGGAGAGCATTCTGGGCCAGCTGTCTGTGCTATCCGCCAGCCAGGACCACTTATACATCAACATCGAGAGAGCCAAGGAGCCCACTGCAGGAGGCAGCCTGGAGCTGCCTGGCAGGGATTAGCCTTACAGTGGAGCTGGGGATGGCAGTGGCATGGGAGCAGTGGGTGGCACTCCCAGTGACTATTGATACATCCTAACCCCTGGAGGGCTGGCTGAACAGCCAGGGCAGGCAGACCACCAGCCAGAGTCCCCTCAATGAGACACAGAGGCTTTTGCTGCTGCAGCAAGGGCAGCAGCCACACAGTAGCTGTTAGCTCACAGGCAGAGGGCATCGGGACCATTTGGCCAGCTCTGATGGCCACTATGCTGGCTGCCTAAGCCCTGTCTGACCCCAGCCCAGACATCAAGGTGTGGAAGCTCCTGTGGTAGTCCTCCCAAGCTGTGCTGGGAAGCCTGGACTGACCAAATCACCCAATCCCAGTTCTTCCTGCAACCACTCTGTGGCCAGCCTGGCATCAGTTTAGGATTTGGCTTGATGGAAGTGGGCCAGTCCTGGTTGTCTGAACCCAGGCAGCTGGCAGGAGCAGGGTGGTTATGTTTCCATGGTTACCATGGGTGTGGATGGCAGTGGGCGGTCCAGGTCCAGCCCTGTGGGCCCTACCGTCCTGCTGAGCTGCCCCTGCTGCTTAAGTACATGCATTGAGCTGCCTCCAGCCTGGAGGCCCAGCTGTTACTGTCTTTGGGTTTAAATACCCAGGTTTGCCCCTCCAAGTCACAAAATGATGTCCTTGTAATATTCACTTTTAGGTGAGGGTTGGTAAGGGGTGGGTATCTCAGGTCTGAATCTTCATCACCTTTCTGATTCCACACCCTGCCTAGGACAGGAGAAGTTGAGGGGAGCATGCTTCTCTGCAACTGACCGGGTCACACAAAGGCATGCTGGAGCACCCAGACTATCAGGTGCTGCTCTTCCAAAGGCAGCATGTTGAGCCAGCAAGAGGAAGGAGTGAGTGAGGCTGGAGAGGAGTTCAGGAGCCCCTCTCCATGCCCACAATCTGAGCACACTACCAAATCTCAGAATATCCTAAGACTAGCAAAGGCAGCTGTGTCTGAGCCCAACTCTTCTAAACGGTGACCTTTAGTGCCAACTTCCCCTCTAACTGCACAGGCTTTTTTATCCCAAGTCTTCAGAGAGGAATCAGGCCTGATGAGGAGGAGTTCCTGGAATCTGGACCACAGCCTTGGTGGGGGAACCTCTGGAATGCATGGGGTGGGTCCTAGCTGTTAGGGACATTTCCAAGCTGTTAGTTGCTGTTTAAAACAAATAAAATTGAAGACTTAAAAAAAAAAAAGTCACATTCATTAATATAGGCAGGCATCACTTAACAATAGGGATATATTCTGAGAAATGTGTCATTAGATGATTTTGTTATTGTGTGAGCATCACAGAGTGTACTTACACAAACCTAGATGTCATAGTCTACTGAACACCTAGGCTATATGGGGTAGCCTATTGCTGCTAGGCTACAAACCTGTATAGTATGTTACTGTACTGAATACTGTAGGCAATTGTAAAATGGTATTTGTGTATCTAAACATAGAAAAGTTAATACGTTGTGCTATGATGTTACAACGTCTATGACATCACTAAGGCGATAGGAATGTTTCAGATTCTTTATAATTTTATGGGACCACCCTTATATATGCAGTCTACTGTTGACCAAAAAAACGTTGTTATGTGGTGCATCACTCATCTTGTTAGAAGAATCTTCAAAGCTCGTAGTCATCGGTACAAGTGTTTTAGAATTCTGATTTTCACTTAAAAGTTCAAATTTTGTCCTTGATAAGAAATACTTTGAGTTGTTGTCTCAGAATTGATGAGGTCACTTTATTCACAGTAAGATACCTGCGAAAAATGCAAATGTCTGTCAGATTTTCTTTGAAGTAAAAATTGTGTTTCATGAAAAAAGTACCCGGTTCAGCTTGCAACTCAAACTATTAAACAGGTGCTTTCCCTCGAGACATCCCATTGTGCTTTGGTATGAAGTGGAAGTGTTTTCTACATTCTACACAGTTTGTCACACAGAATATTAAAGATACATGTACTCCAAGGTCAAGATTTAATAACGTTAATAATTCTTTTTTTTTTTCTTGAGATGGAGTCTCACTCTTATTGCCCAGGCTAGAGTGCAGTGGCACCATCTCGGCTCACTGCAGCCTCCATCTCCCGGGTTCAAGTGATTCTGGTGCCTCAGCCTCCTGAGTAGCTGGGATTACAGGTGTGAACCACTATGCCAGGCTAATTTTTGTAGTTTTAGTGGAGACAAGGTTTCACCATGTTGGCCAGGCTGATCTTAAACTCCTGACCTTATGTGATCCACCTGTCTTGGCCTTCCAGAGTGCTGGCATTACAGGTGTGAGCCACCGTGCTTGGCCAAGGTTAATAATTCTTACTGCTTTATCAAGGACCTTAGGTGAAAGTGGCTTTAAAAAAACAAAACAAAACAAAAAACTGTGAGTATGTGGCCATGAAGAACGCAGTGAGTTTAGTGCTACTGCCTTGAAACTACCACTAAGGCAGTGTTACCCACTGTCATTTTCAGATCATCAGTGCAAATGTCAATTCGGTTTTTCCAAAATAAACCATGGGATTCCAAAAAGCTATTTAACACTTTGAGTATTTCATCACCACTTGTGTTCATTGCCAAGGATTCATGTAAAAATATTCTTCAATGATTACTTGATATCAATACTAGACAACAGAAGTAAAGCAGGAAACGCAGTCATGTCTATAGACTTGTCAGGCAAAAGTACAGTTTTGCAGATGAGATGCTGTCTTCATGTTTACAGCTAAATATTTTATTCAGCAAGTTACTGTACCACTGGAATGTGACAGTGCCATAGTTTGTTTTCCTGAGTTTTCAAAGCAGGAATTCAGCAATGTCACCTCTATTAGTCTCTTAGCAACTATACTTCTCTAACCAATGAAATATGATAGCTTAAGATGCTTCAGTGACCTTTTTCTTTTCTTGCTTGAAAAGCTAAAATAATAGCTTTTGGCTCTTAAACTCATGACATTTATGTTAAAATAAAATCCAATTTAGTTTTCTCTGAACTCTGTTTGTTTTCAAAATAGTCATCACTTCCTTTGCATAAGATAGAGTAAGGTAAATTATTAGCATCTGTAAAGCTAAGAGAAAGATAACTTTTATCATATTTTCATTTATTTTACACAGTATTTTTTAGAGTATATTTCTCTTTTCCATAAGTTAGAAAACTCTGTTATTGGTTTCATCTTTTTCAGTATCTTTAGACATGGTTGTTGCAGCTGTGGGTTGAGAAAGTTAGTCTTCTCTATTTCAGTATAAATATTATAAAAATAGAATAGTTTTAGAGAAATTTAAAAATGAATAAAAATTTTAAAAAATGTAAATGTTATTGCCATGTAAGACAACAGAGTGTATTTCTTATGTTTCCTTGCAGGCACAAGGAAACCTTTGGTATTTCAAACATTGGTTTATTGAACAATAATGAAATTGTAGAAATTATAGCAGTTATAACTGTAAGAACACACACTGCTGTACTGTCCTGAGAACAAACTAAGTTAATCCCTATATACACACAAATTTATACCTAAAACCAACTATACCGTAAAAACTTTTAGGAAACATAAAAATACAGATGCATACATTCTGTTAGCTAGCAGAGTGGTGGTTTCTTTAAAAGTCCTGGCACCTCTGGGAAACTCCACTGTACACTGTGAGAGAATGAAAGAAAAAAGTGGTAAATAACATCTTAGTATTGCTATGAAAATAGGTTTGACTTTGCAGAATCCCTGAAAGGGTCTTGAGGCTCTCAGGGTTATCCTGACCATATTTGGAGAATTGCTGGTTGTCTAATAGTTTTGTAATATATTGTAGAGACACTGAATATGTTGTAAAGATTATGGATTCTGTTATATTCCTATTAAGAATATTAACTTTGTGTTTTAGCAGGCAGTTAACTTGGCTGAACTCAAATTCCAGACTCAATCTCCTTATATTCAGTTCTTTTAGTCTTAGCCTGACAGTGTAGAGCTCACCTCATACATGCATAATGCGCGGGGGTCAGCCAGAGTTTTGAGTGGAGTGTATGTGCAGAGTTTGTCATTCTCTCCCTGTGGTTCTCTTCTTCTGGAATGTTTCCCTCACTTTCCAGCTGGTTTGGCAGTCACGAATACTGTCTTGTGTGTGTTTACTCAACCAGTAAGACTGCAGATTTCTATCCAAAGTATCTCCTTTTTGGATTGGCTTTTATCCCTGTGGGGAATCTACAAATGCCCCAAGGGAGGAAATAGAGATATATGCTGGGCTCATTTCAGTGTGCCTCCCTCCCTTACAGAATCATGGCTCCTTCAATGCTGCCTGTCTAAGTTGATCTCCATTGTACTTAAACAGTTGCTATCTGTGTTTTAACCAGGTTTTGTAGTTGTTCTCAGCAGGAGAATTGGTCTGATACAAGCTATTCCCTCAGGGCTGTAAGCCAGGAGTCCTGAGGCCCAGAATTGAATGCATTGCTTCACTTGTGCTCTGACTAGTGCAGAGTTGGATTATTATCTCCCTAAATAATATCTTAATTAATGCTACTTAATAATGCATTAGGTTTTTGGCTGCTGTATCCCACTGTTGGCAAGAATTACACTTGTGGCAATCCAGAATCTCTCCCCTCCCCCACTTGAATTGCCTGCCATTAAACCGCATCTCCTTTGTCTAGTAATAATTCAGTATTTCTTTGTTTTTAAAGCTGAATGCAGTACTTTCATTTATCCTTATTTAATTTGGGTCTACTTTCCCTACCATTGAAACTTCTTGAATCTCTTAAAGCTTGATTTCATTTTCTACTTTCCTTTCAACTTATATTGTTTGAAGATCCTCTCGTTTTTTTGCCACTTTGTAATAGCTGTGGAAAGCATCATCAGCACTGCTGTTTCTGATTATCAGTAGTAAAAAGTTCCCTACTTCATAAAGTAAGGGCACATAAAGTCAGATTTGGTTATCCTCACAAAATAATATTTTAATAATTTGAAAAACATATGTAATACTCAAAGGATGCTGTGAATTTTGTTATTTTTTTAAATGCTTTTTTGGGTCATTCACAATAATTTACATGTGAATATGAAAGATTATGGAACAATTCCTGGTATGCTTATGGATTCATGCTCCCTGCAAGAATTCAGACCCAGTGATGGGAAAACACTAGTGAATTCATAGCTTACTATTGTAACAAAGATTTCTCTTTATTTTTTATTTTGAAATGATTTCAGACTTATAAAAAGTTGAAAATTAAAAGCAGTATAGCTGAGCACCGTGATGTATGTCTATGTCTATAGTCCCGGCTGTTTAGGAGACTGAGGTGGGAGGATTGCTTGAGGCCAGCAGTTAGAGACTGTAGTACACTATGATCATACCTATGAACAGCCACTGCACTCCAGCTTGCATAATGCAGCAAGACCTCATCTCTTTAAAAAAAAAGTACTCTGTGTGTGTGTGTGTGTGTGTGTACGTACATTTTTTCTGAACTAGTTGATAGTAACATTTATAGCCCTTTACCCTTAAAGACCTCAGTATGTATTTCCTAAGAATAGAAATATTCTCTTATATAACCAAAACACATTTATATGCCATATCCCAATTTTGTCAGTTCATATTCTGATTCCGATTTTTTATTTTCTAATGGAATACTCCAGTTTTATCAGTTAGCCTAATACAGAATCCACTTTAGGGCCAAGTATTGTGTTTAGTTGTCATCTCTTAAGTTATATGGTTGTGGTAAGGGATGGTTCTTGGTTCTTATTTAGTCTCAGTCTTAGGCAGATCCTCTGCACTTGGGCCTCAGAATGAGGCTTTCTCAGTGTTCTTGTCCCTGCCCCCTGTGTTTCTACCTGTGGCAGCCAAACTCTGCCTTATCTGTAGTGATGGTGGGTAGCAGTTTGAGTCATCCTGAGAAAATTCAGGTGAAAGATAAAGGCTAGAAAGATAGGTTGAAATGAGGTCAGAGAGTGTAAATAAAAATTCTGGCTGTGTGAGGTGGCTCATGCCTATAATCCCAGCACTGGTGGCTGAGTTGTAGAATGTACAATAAGTTTACTAGTGAAGTAGAAGGAAACCCAGGAGTTCAAGGGTGCAGTAGCTGTAGTTGTGCCACTACACTCCAGCCTGGGTGACAAAGCAAGATCCTGTCTCTAATTACATAAAAATAAAGTCACCTTAATAAAAAAGGTTCTATATGGTCCTGTTTGTTTGCTAGATGTGGGCTGCAAATTTGGTTTTTAGAAGCCAATTCATATTGGACAACAGGATCAGTGCCCTGATTTACAGTGTCCTAATGTAAAAGCAAACTAAATGGCACATGGGAAGTATCATTTGGCCTGGTATCAAGATCAGAGAGAGAGAGATATATCCCTTGAGTCCTTATAAAGAAGGCTCTATTGATTGACATCCTCAACAATACCTTTACTGTAAATAAGACAGTGGTTTCATAGGACTACGTTTTTAATAATGTCCCTTAGTGTAGGCAAATTGCCTAATATTAAGCACATTTTCGTGAGAGGCAGAAATTATGTGATTTTGTATCTGCTGTTCAGGCTTATTCTAGGGTAGTGACTAGTGATCTAGGAAATTTTATCAGGAAGCCCCATATATAATATGGGAAAAAGTGGAGTTGAAGTGGGGTGGTATATCTAGAGTGCTACTAGCTGAGCTCTCACCCTTTCCCATTTTCCTGAGAGTCTGTACTACACCTCTGCAGAATGACTAGAGCCCTGAGCACATTATCAGAACTCTGTCCAGAGAAAATTGTTGAATTGCATAGCCTCAGATAGTTCTCTACAAATGTGTCTGTGGCAACTGAATTCTGATTTTTGTCGTCTGTTAGTATTTCAACTACTTTATTTTAAATTGTCACCCCTTTTAAAACCCCTTACTTGATATCATTATCTTATTCTCAGAAACTGACCATTCCTTCTACTTCACAAGTAAACTTACTGTACTTTCTACATAAGCAAAGCAATACAAAAATCCAGCGTATCTACATGTAGATAAAAAAGAGGGCCTCCCTTTTTAATTTTGCTAATATGTCTTCTTATCCTCTGGGCCCCATCATTTTGTACCTTCTTTGAGACAGTGTTCTATTAGTTACTCCATCCTCCGGGTCAGAGTCTCTCCTTCTCTATTGGCCCCTTTTCTATAGTCTTAAAAAGAAAACCCTTTATCTGCCCAGCAGCTTCTTTTCCCCATTACCTATTGCCCCTTTCACCTCTCTTGCTGGGCTAAGCTTGAAAATGTAGCTTAGGTTTGCTGTATTCCTTTTCCTTCCCATTCTTTTCTTTTTATTTAAAAGTTTATATATAAATTTATGAAAATATAAATATATAATTTATATAGAAATAATAAACACTAATGTTTTCGTCCCTGAATTTAAGAAACAGTATTACAGTACTGTTGAAAACCCTTGTGTACTCTTCCTTTAATACACATTTTTTCCTCCCCTCAAAAGTAACCATTACTGGCTGGGCACAGTGGGTGGCTCACACCTGTAATCCCAGCACATTGGGAGGCTGCGGCAGGAAGATCATGTGAGCTCAGGAGTTTGAGACCAGCCTGGGCAACATAGCGAGACCTCCTCTCTACTTAAAAAATTTAGCTGGGTGTGGTGGCATGTACCTGTAGTCCCAACTACTTGGGAGACTGAATGAAGTGGGAGGATCACTTCAGCCAGGGAGATGAAGGCTGCACTTAGCTATGATTGTGCCACTGCACTCCAGCCTGATCAACAGAGCAAGAAAAAAAAGAAAAAAAGTAGCCATTAGCCTAAATTTGATTATTATTGTTTCAAGATATTTCATTTTTACTTTTACTACGTATCTACAGATCTCTAAGCAGTATATAGCTGAGATTTTCAATATGAGTATGATGAATGATTTAGAGGCATGCCAGATGTTGATCCTCTCAGCCTTTGGAACAGTGGATTTTATGACCAGCCTTGTTTGTGTATGATACAAATGTTATTTTCTGTGTGCCATGGTATAAAAAAGTTGGGGAGCACTGATATATAATGTTATTGTGTATATTTTTGAAATTATCAATAGTAATGTCCTATATATGTTCTTTCTTTTTTCAATTCATCTTGTATTTGTGAGACTCATCTGTGTTAATGCAGGTAGCATTTTTTTCATTTGTATTTCATTTATGTATGGTATTCTATTATATGAATTTATCACACTTTACCTATTTTCTTACTAATGGTTGTTTATTTAAGTAGTCAATAATTTCTTACAAATAATGTTACCATGAAGATTATTAATAATGTTTCCTTGTATGTTAGTGTTTTATTAAAGAAATATGCCTTGGGGTGACATTGCTAATTGTAGAGAATCTAGCTTTACCAGATTTTGACAAATTGTTTTCCAAAATGGTTATTCCAGCTTATATTTACTAACAGTTTTAACAGCTCTCTAACTTTGGTTATTTACAATTTAAAAACAAACTTTTGCAGTTCTTGAGATAGACGGCAATTCTGAAGATGGGTGGTGATGGTTGCATAACAAGGTAGCTGTACGTGTCCCAGAACTATATATTTAAAAATGATTACCATGGACCGGGCACAGTGGTTCATGCCTGTAATCCCAGCACTTTCGGAGGCCAAGGCGGGTGGATCACCTGAGGTCGAGAGTTAAAGAGCAACCTGACCAACACGGAGAAACCCCGTCTCTACTAAAACTACAAAATTAGCTGGGCGTGGTGGCACATGCCTGTAATCTCAGCTACTCCAGAGGCTAAGGCAGAAGAATCGCTTGAACCTGGGAGGTGGAGGTTGTAGCAAGCCAAGATCACACCGTTGCACTCCAGCCTGGGCAACAAGAATTAAACTCTGTCTCAAAAAAAAAAAAAGATTACTGTGGTAGCACAATTTAAAAAAAGTTTTGCTGGCCTGATGGGCATGAAATCTCACTGTGTTTTTTATCTGCTTTTCTGTGATTACTAGTGAGATATCTTTTCATATGCGAAATATCCATTTATGGTTTTTTTCCCCTTTGAATATTTAATGTTAATACCATTTGCTCATTTTTCTATTAAATTATCTTTTTTCTTTTTTTCTTTCTGTTTTTTTGAGACGGAGTCTCGCTTAGTCGCCCAGGCTGGAGTGCAGTGGCTGGATCTCAGCTCACTGCAAGCTCCACCTCCCGGATTTACGCTATTCTCCTGCCTTAGCCTCCTGAGTAGCTGGGACTACAGGCGCCTGCCACCTTGCCTGGCTAGTTTTTTTTGTATTTTTTAGTAGAGACGGGGTTTCACCGGGTTAGCCAGGATGGTCTCGATCTCCTGACTTTGCGATCCGTCGGTCTCGGCCTCCCAAAGTGCTGGGATTACAGGCTTGAGCCACCGCACCCGGCCTAAATTATCTTTTATTGATTCTTGGAAGTTCTTTTTTTTTTTTTTTTTTTGAGACAGGGTCTTACTCTGTTGCCTAGGCTGGAGTGCAGTGGCGCGATCTCAGCTCTCAGCTCACTGCAGCCTCTGCTTCCTGGGTTTAAGCAATTCTCCCACCTCAGCCTCCTGAGTAGCTGGGACTACAGGCGCCCTCCACCATACCTGGCTAATTTTTGTATATTTTTTTGTGGAAATGGGGTTTCACCATGTTGGCCAGGCTGATTCTTGGAAGTTCTTTATGTATTCTGGATACACATCTTTTATTGGTTATGTGTGTTGCATACATTTTCTTTCATTTATGTCTTTCCCATTTTAAAAAATAATACCTTTTGATAGAGCATTAATTTTAATGTGGTTCAACTTATTTTTTTTTTCCTTTTTGGTATGTACTTTTTGTGTCTTGTTTAAGAAATCATTCCTAAGATAGGGTTGTGGAGATATTCACCTGTATTTTTTTCTAAAAGTTTTTAAAATTTTGTCCTTCTTCACATTTTGGTTTATAATTATAATCTACTTGATTTGATTTTTATGTTTAATGTGAAGTGAGTATTCCATTTCTCCCCATATAGTTAATCAGGTACCTCAGCACCATTTAATACACATTCCCTCTCTCCTCCACTGATGTGCAGCAGCATCTCTTACATATCAAGTTTATATGTATGCAGGGGTCTGTTTCTGGGCCATCTATTCTGTCCCATTGGCCAGTTGTTTATTACTGTACCCATACTACATTTAAGCTTTATAATAAAGTTATCTGGTTGGGCAGTATCTCCCTTCTCAGTTCTCCAAAATGTTTTTAGCTATTGGTTCCCTGCGTTTCTTTACAGTTTTAGAATTCATTTGTCAAGCTTCACAGTTGAAATATTGATCAGAAATGTAGGTATAACTCATTATCCAGATTTAGACTATTACAAAAATTGTATAGCTACTAAAATTTCAGAGAACTCAGACCTATGTTTTATTATCTTAACAGGGAGAATTAATAACTGGTTCACAGTCTAATCGAAACCTCAAATAATTTTCCCTCAGTTACAAAATCTTAAAACACTTTTATAAGAATCCCAGTTCATGTAAAAATCTGCATTATGAATGTAAAACACCAGTTGCTTAACACTTACTACACTCATTATTTGGTATGTTTTTGGACAGAATAGTGTGGAAACTACGGTATCAGATATTTCTTCTATACTGCCCCATACGTACCATAATGTAATTAAGCAATGAGAAAATATGTTAAAGATACATGATGAACTGCAAATAACTCTTAGCTAATAACCAAGACCATGTAAAAAAAATAATGTACTGATTAAAGTGTTGCCTGAGTTAGATTTGCTGGTGAGAAGTGGGAGAAGGGGCTGTTACCATGGTTGCCGTTCAGTCGTGAATGAAATGTGTGGGAAGGATCTAGCAAAGGGCTCACTATTGGATCCGAAGAAGTGATGGACAGTTTTCTCCACTCCTGAGGTCCAGAAATAGATGGCTGTGAACCATTGTCTGCAGTCTTAGATAAAACAATTAGATGAAAAATATCTTTAAAAATGTATGTCTTTTTGTGTTCCTTTTGCTCATGGTTATAGAATGTGAGCATAAGATATGCTCTTGTCAGGAAAATAGCTGAGATACAGCTGTTGAGTAGACTGGACGGTCTCTCTTAGATTCATAAGCACCTTAAATGTGCACTCATGCAAATCTCTTGATAGTTGTTTTTTAAAATTTGAATAGTGACTCCTGGGTTTAAAAAGTACATATTGTAACATATATTCAGATAGTGAAAATTCCTCAAGTGAGGAACATTGGATGTATAGATTAATTTGGAAAGAGTCTAAATCTTTGCAACATTTGGTCTTCTGTGACCATGATTTTATTTCTCCACTTGTTTAGACAGTTTTATAATTTTTGTTATAAAAGTATGTAGATATATAGGAATGCAATTGATACTTACATATTATTCTTACTAATGTATCTGTAGATTCTCTTGGATGTTGTACATAGCCATATCTTCTGGGAATAATGAATAATGAAATTTTGCTTCATCTTTTTATTCAATTTCCTTTTCTTTTTTTTTTTTTTGAGACTGAGTCTTGGCTCTATAGCCCAGGCTGGAGTGCAGTGGCGTGCTCGGCTCACTGCAAGCTCCACCTTCTGGGTTCACACCATTCTCCTCCCTCAGCCTCCCAGGTAGCTGGGACTACAGGCGCCTGCCACCTCGCCCGGCTAATTTTTTGTGTGTTTTTAGTAGAGACGGGGTTTCACTGTGTTAGCCAGGATGGTCTCGATCTCCTGACCTCGTGATCCACCTGCCTCAGCCTCCCAAAGTGCTGGAATTACAGGCGTGAGCCACCGTGCCCGGCCAATTTTCTTTTCTTACTAGGTTAGCTGTCGCATTGTTGAACAGAAGTGGTGAGGATAAACATCCTTGTCCTTCATTTCGAGGAAATTCTTCCATTGTTTCACCATAGGTATTATGTTGGCTGTCTGTTTTTAGTGGATACCCTTTATCAGATTTAAAAAGTTCCCTATAATAGACAGTGTCATAGAATGGTTAAGAATCCAGACTTTCTAGCCAGGTTGTCAGGATTCAGCTCTTGGTGTTGCCACTTGCTGGCTGTGTGACTTTGGACAAATCACTTAACTGCTCTGTAGCACAGTTTTCTCTACTATATAATGGTGATAATAATTCATACTTCATACTGCAGTATTAAAGATTGAATGATTTTAAAGATTAATATGTAAAACAGGATTAAATGAATTAATATTTGTATAACACTTAAAAACTGCCTGGTATATAGTAAGTGCTGTATATTAGCCATTTTTACAGTACTGTTATAAATCCTTGTTTTCTAAGAGATTTTGTTTTATTTTGTTTTGAAATTATGAACAGGCATTGAATTCTTATTTCTTTACCTGAGGTTTGACACACTTACTGGATTTTGTTAGCACATTAATATTTCTTGAACTTTATAGAGTCTCAGATTTACGCTACAACTAGCATTTAATTTCTATGGCCTTTTAAGGATTGGCATATTTGGTGGTAGTTTCCATTTAATACTTATTTCTAGATTGCCTTCTATTAGCTTTTTTGATGGTGCTCACCTTACCTTCCTAACCATCTGAACATATAAGCATATTGCAATTATTAAAGAATCTGTTATCTAATGCCAGGAAAATGCGTTCTTACGCTTAGTGCAACTTCTTAGTGGGAGTAGATTATTTTGTGTATATTTTGGTATTTTACTAACAGACCAACTGTCCATTCATAATGGTGAGACTAAGTGAATAGAAGTCAGTTTAAAGTTACCAGATGAATAAGCAGTTTTTGAAAAATGTATCAAGATAATAAATTTTGTTTCTGGATTCTCTTTTGAAAATTCACTATTGTTGAAAAGTCTGTGTAGGAACAAACTTCATAGACTTACTTGTATACAGCTGGGACTGAATTTATGGGCTGCCCTTCTAACTTGCTAAAAAGCTGAAGACTGACAGCTGCTTTCATACTGCATTATCTAGCTTGGCTTTTAACTCCAGGAGAATTGTGTTCACAAATTGATGCTCTGTTCCTTTGGGGTTGGTATAGAAGCATTAAATTGTACTGAAATATTCATATGTGAGTGCATTTAGCTGAAAGCAATTGATGTTTTGTTCCCAAGAGGACAGAGAGAAATGCTGTATGGACCTGTAGTTCAGAAAACACCCTAAGCATGCTTCTTAAAGGTAATTACATGGCCTGGATGATTAAAGCCCACATAGTCAAGTTTAAAATGACAAAGAAGTTGTAGAATTTATAAACTGTGGTTTGTATATATAAACTATTTGGTTGTATAATAGTTAAAAACTGAATTGCCAAAAAACTAGGAGTTTTAATTATATCTTTGGTTTGTCTTCTCAGCTAATTTTTACTAGACTGATTTCTCTAAACATTTATTCCAGAGGTTCAATATCAGTGAAGTTCTTTATCCATTATCATTTTATTATATCAAGTTAAAAATTGTAAGTTTCAGAGAGAGTATTGAATTCTTTTTTACATATATATGGTAACTGTTTAAAAGCATGCCACTAATAATGATAAATTGACATGTCTTGTAGATAGTGAATCTAATTTAACAGCTGACATGAAAATCAATGAGAGTAGAGAGCAGATCTTTGTTGTAGCTGTGTTGGTGTGGTAACTTGAAAGAAATAAAACTATTCTAAATTTCTGTTCTTATTCTGTGTAGTTTTTTATATTTTTTTCCTATAAAAACCAATATATTTTCTCATATAGTTTCAGGTATGATGGGCACTTGAATGTCAAAGAACATGAGACACTGTATTAGAAAATGTTGATTCAGTGGATAATTGGTCATTTAGCATATGTAATTCAGTACTGTGTTCACTTCAAGGCCAAAGATACAAGCACTAAGGTATAGAGAAGAAGAGTTTAATAACATCATTTAACTATATATTAATATTAACCAAATTTAGTCTGAAAGGAAATTTGGGAAATAGTATTTGGGGCAGGAGGGTATACTCCACTTCCTTAAAGTGAGATTATTTTAGAGGATCTTAGATTGCATAGTAAATTTATTTTTAGCTGGCATTACTGTTTTCCATATTACAAGTTCTACTCCAATTCTTATAATTTTAGAAGGTGCTTCAATGAGTTTTTCATAAGTCTTTGGTCTGAACTTCACAACTCAGATAGCTTTCTCTTAAATAAACATTTTGAGGGCTGGGTGCGGTGGCTCACGCCTGTAATCTCAGCACTTTGGGAGGCTGAGGCAGGCGGATCACCTGAGGTTGGGAGTTCGAGACCAGCATGCCCAACATGGAGAAACCCCGTTTCTACTAAAAATACAAAATTAGCTGGGAGTGGTGGCACATGCCTGTAATCCCAGCTACTCGGGAGGCTGAGGCACGAGAATTGCTTGAACCTGGGAGGCGGAGGTTGCAGTGAGCTGAGATTGTGCCATTGCACTCCTGCCTGGGCAACAAGAGTGAAACTCTATCTCAAAAAAGCTAATAATAATAATAATTTTGAGAACGATTTTGGATTTCAAGAAAAAAACTTTGTTTTTTTTTTGTTCTTTTTTTTTTTTTGAGATAGAGTCTTGCTCTGTCGCTCAGGCTGGAGTGCAGTGGCGCGATCTGGGCTCACTGCAACCTCTGCCTCCCGAGTTCAAGTGATTCCCCTGCCTTAGCCTACCTAGTAGCTGGGATTACAGGTGTGCACCACCACACCTGGCTAATTCTTGTATTTTTTGTAGAGACGGGGTTTCACCATGTTGGCCAGGCTGGTCTCAAACTCCTGACCTCGTAGTGATCCGCCTGCCTCAGCCTCCCAAAGTGCTAGGATTACTGGCGTGAGCTACCGTGCCCAGCCTGGATTTAAAGAAAAACTTTGAAGACAGTATAGTGAGTTTCTATAAATTTTGTACCTGGTTTTCCTTATCATTTTAAAATGTATGTTAATAATTTTTAATAATTACCACAAGATTCTAGAATGAAGTTTTTTTGAACATGGGAAATTCTGTGATGGTTTCTGTCAGGATTTCTAGTGGTTTTTTATTGTGGTAAAATACAAAATTTTCCGTTTTAACGATTTTTATTTATTTATTTATTTTGAGATGGAGTCTCACTCTACTGCCCAGGCCGGAGTGCAGTGGTGCCATCTCGGCTCACTGCAATCTCCGCCTCCTGGGTTCAAGCAATTCTCCTGCCTCAGCCTCCCAAGTAGCTGAGACTACAGGCATGTGCCACCACGCCTAGCTAATTTTTGAATTTTCAGTAGAAACAGTGTTTCACCATGTTGCCAGGCTGGTCTCAAACTCCTGGCCTGAAGTGATCCACCCACCTTGTCTTCCCAAAGTGCTGGGATTACAAGTGTGATCCACCACACCCAATTGTTTTAACGATTTTTAAGTGTACAATTTAATGACTTTAATTACATTCACAGTGTGCAACCATCACTACTCTATTTCTGAAAGTTTTAATCACCCCAAATAGAAATCCTATACCCATTAAACAATAACTCCTTATTACGTTCTACCTTGGCCCCTTGTAATTGCTTATCTGTCTCTATGAATTTGCTTATTCTAGATATTTCATAAAGTTGAATCAAACAATTTGTCCTTTTGTGATGACTTTTTTCATTTAGCACATTTTCACATTTCATCATGTTGTATCATGTATCAGAACTTAATTCCTTTTTATGGTCCAGTCATCTGTAAACATTTTGCTTATCCATTCATCTGTCAGTGGACACTTAGATTGTTTTATTTCACCTTTTAGCTGTAGTGAATAATGCTGCTGTGAACATTCACATACAAGTATCTGTTTGAGTCCCTGTTGTCAGTTGTTTTGAATATATACTTAGGATTGGAATTGTTGAGACATATGGTAGTTCCATGTATTACTTTTTGAGGAACCTTCAAATTGGTTTCTTCTGGTCACTTTGTAGCTCTCATAAACTTCTTGACATAGAAGTTACGATTAAATGTCAAGAAAGGCTATGTGTAAGCAATGGCCAGCTCTTAGTGATTTGGGAAAAGAGGCAGTTTGGTGAGTGGAAAGAATACTACTTGGAAGTCAGGAGACCTAGGTTCAAGCGGCAGTTCTGTTTCCCAGGGCCTTGATTTTTATCATTGATGGAATAAAGAGATAGCATAGATAATTTCAAAGGTTCCTTACAATTCCAAAATTCTACTTAGAAATGTATAATTTAGCATGTTTTGACCTGAATCAATTAAATAACTTTGCTCTCTGGGCACAGTGGCTCACGTCTGTAATCCCAGTACTTTGGGAGGCCAAGGTGGGTGGATCACGAGGTCAGGAGATCGAGACCATCCTGGCCAACACGGTGAAACCCTGTCTCTACTAAAAATACAAAAAATTAGTTGGGCATGGTGGCAGGCACCTGTAGTCCCAGCTACCCGGGAGGCTGAGGCAGGAGAATGGCATGTATGTGGGGGGCGGAGCTTGCTGTGAGCAGATATCACACCACTGCGCTCCAGTCTGGGTGACAGAGCAAGACTCTGTCTCAAAAAGAAAAATAACTTCGCTGATAAAAAATTTTGATAGTTGACTGGGCGAAGTGGCTCCCACCTGTAATCCCAGCACTTTGGGAGGCCGATGTGGGGGGATCCCGAGGTCAAGAGGTCGAGACCATCCTGAGCAACATGGTGAAACCTTGTCTCTACTAAAAATACAAAAATTAGCTGGGCGTGGTGGCACACTGCTGTAGTCCCAGCTACTGGGCAGGCTGAGGCAGGAGAATCGCTTGAACCCAGGAAACGGGGGTTGCAGTGAGCTGAGATTGCGCCATTGCACTCCAGCCTGGGTGACAGAGCGAGACTTCATCTCAAAAAAAAAAAAATTTAATAGTCAAACTTTTTTTTTTTTTTTGAGGCAGAGTCTCACTCTGTCGCCCAGGCTGGAGTGCAGTGGCACGATCTTGGCTCACTGCAAGCTCTGCCTCCCAGGTTCATGCCATTCTCCTGCCTCAGCCTCCCAAGTAGCTGGGACTACAGGGGCCCGCCACCACACCCAGCTAATTTCTTGTATTTTTTTTTAGTAGAGACGGGGTTTCACCGTGTTGGCCAGGATGGTCTCAATCTCCTAACCTCGTGATCCGCCCGCCTCAGCCTCCCAAAGTGTTGGGATTGCAGGTGTGAGCCATTGTGCCCGGCCAAATAAACTTTTTTTGAGACAGGGTCTCACTCTGTTACCCAAGCTGGAGTAACAGCTCTACAACTGTAGCTTCAACCTCCTGGTGTGTCCAGAATTGGTGGGTTCTTGGTCTCACTGACTTCAAGAATGAAGCCGCAGACCCTTGCGGTGAGTGTTACAGTTCTTAAAGATGGTGTGTCCGGAGTTTGTTCCTTCAGACATTCAGATGTGTCTGGAGCTTCTTCCTTCTGGTGGGTTCGTGGTCTCGCTGTCAGGAGGAAAGCTGCAGATCTTCCTAGTACTGGTGTTAGAGCTCTTAAAGGCAGCGCATGTGGAGTTCGTTCGTTCTTCCCGGTGGGTTCGTGGTCTCGAAGCTGCAGACCTTCGTGGTGAGTGTTACAGCTCATAATGGCAGCATGGACCCAAAGAGTGAGCAGCAGCAAGATTTATTGCAAAGAGCAAAAGAATAAAGCTTCCACAGTGAGGAAGGGGACCCAAGTGGGTTGCTGCTGGCTGGCTAGGGCAGCCTGCTTTTATTCCCTTATCTGGCCCCACCCACATCCTGCTGATTGGTCCATTTTACAGAGAGCTGATTGGTCCGATTTGACAGAGAGCTGATTGGTACATTTACAGTCCTTGAGCTAGACACAGAGTCACAGAGTGCTAGTTAGCTACAGAGTTATCTAAATATAGAGTACCAATTGGTGCGTTTATAAACCTTGAGCTAGACACAGAGTGCTGATAGGTGCATTTACAATCTTTGAGCTAGACGGAGTCACAGTGCTAGTCCTCCAAGTCTCCACTAGGTTAGCTAGATACAGAGTACCATTTGGTGCATTTACAAACCTTGAGCTCGACACAGAGTGCTGATTGGTGTATTTACAAACCCTGAGCTACACACAGAGTGCTGATTGGTGCATTTACAATCCTTGAGCTAGACACAGAGTGCTAGTCCTCCAAGTCTCCACTAGGTTAGCTAGATACAGAGTACCCTGAGGTAGACACAGAGTGCTGATTGGTGCACATATGATTCTTCCTAGATATAAAGGTTCTCCAAGTCCCCATCCAGTTCAGGAGCCCAGCTGGCTTCACCCAGTGGATCCTGCACCAGGGCTGCAGGCAGAGCTGCCCACCAGTCCAGAGCTACGCCTGCACTCCTCAGTCCTTGGGCTGTAGATGGGACCTGGCACCACAGGGCAGGGGGCGGCGCCCATAGGGGAGGCTCAGGCTGCCCGCGGGAGCCCACTGCAGCAGGAGGAGCTCAGACATGGCGGGCTGCAGGTCCTGAGCCCTGCCTTGCCAGGAGGCAGCCAAACCCTGCGAGAATTTGAGAGCAGCGCAGGTAGGCCCGCACTGCTGGGGGACCGGGCACAACCGCCGCAGCTGCTGGCCCGGGTGCTAAGCCCCTCACTGCCCTGGGCCAGCGGTGCTGGCTGGCCACTCCGTGTGTAGGGGCCGCTGAGTGGGCGCCCCACACAAACTCACACTGGCCCTCCAGCGCAGCGCGCAGCCCCGGTTCCCGTCCAAGCCTTTCCCTCCACACCTCCCGGCCAGCAGAGGGAGGGGGCTCCGGCCTCAGCCAGCCCAGAGAGGGGCTCCCATGGTGCTGCGGCAGGCTGAAGGGCCCCTCAAGCACCACCAGAGTGGACGCTGAGGCCGAGGAGGTGCTGAGAGTGAGGGCTGCTAGCACTGTGTCACCTATCACTGGGCTCAAGTGATCCTCCTGCTTCAGCCTCCCAAGTAGCTGGGATCACAGGTGTGTCCGACCACGCCCAGCTAATTTGTTTTTTTGTAGAGATGGGGTCTTGCTGTGTTGTCTAGGCTGGTCTCAAACTCCTGGCCTCAAGCGACTCTCCCACCTCCACCTCCCAAAGTGCTAGGATTATAGGCATGAGCCACTGCACCCAGCCTTCAAATAAAGTTTTTATTTGACCTGCTAAAATGCAAAGCTTTGTAATAGACTTGATTACATGTTCAAGTATTTTGATGTCATATACACAAATATTTCAATGTAAATTAACTGAATAGTTTTAGGTAAGCATATAATACTATACTTTTCATAATTTCAGGTACACTTAAAGTATATTTTCCCACAATGGAAAAGCTCTGAACTGGTATAGAAGCAAATTAGATAAATGCAAAGCATTTAATTATAAAATAGTTAAATATCAAAATTATATTTAATTTATTATTAGTAATATTTTTAGAGATGGGGTCTATCCTGTTGCTCAGGCTGGAGTATGGCAGCATGAACATAGTTCACTGCAGCCTCAAATTTCTGATCTCAAGAAATCCTCCTGCTTCAGCTTCCCAAGTAGTTGGGATTATAGGCGTGAGCCTCTGAGCACAGCTGAAGTTATATTTTAATGTGAAACTGTTCTCTTAAGGAAAAAAAAAAAAAAACTTGTTTCAGATCCTGTACATCTTGCATAATTGAAATCTGCAATTAAAAAACATTACTAAGAGGCCAAAGGTTGAAATTTCACTTTTTTTCTGGTTTACATTTACATTTTTGAATTGCATTTAACAATATAGTTAATGTCCTTGTTTTTAAAAAATTCTTTTAACCTTGTAATTGAGCAACTGGGTTATTAAATTTATATTTTGAACAAAAAATATGAAGTACATAATGAAGTGTATGCTAGTGATATACATCCCACCTGCTTTGGACATGTTAGACTAGACATGAAGAAGACATTAGTTCCCTATACCTCCTGGGAGAAAAGATAGACTGGTTAAAAGAATATGGAGGACCTTATATCTAAGAATTAATTTGAATTTAAGATTTCAAAGAATCTTTGGCTACATATTATCTTACTAAAAAGAACCAAGTCCATCTACTGAGCCATGGAACCTCCATTCATGTGAAAAATCTTCTTCAGAGGCTAGATGAGGGCCCCTGCTTTTCTTCCAAATGCATTTTCTGGCTTTGCCTCTAGACATTTCCCTTTAGCAGTTATTTTGAACCAGATATTGACTTCATTGAAAGCCAAAATCTTTAGCTGAAAAGTATTAGTTTTCAGTGCAGGTTACATGAATTAAAGAAACAACAACAACAACAAAAATAATTCCAGTGCCTTGCCTCTTTTGTGAGTCAGTCTCCTTGAAGGGCTTCCAGCTGGTGCATATGTGTGGTAGGTATGCATTAGAGGCTTTCTAATTGACGTGCAAGTGGTTGATAGAGCAATAAATCTAAACAGTGTAGCTTGTCATTATTCATGATAAGGAGACCCAGAGCTAACGTACAAACTGATACTTTTAGTAACATGGAGTAAAAGCTAATGTTAGCTAAAATTGACAATACTTTATATATATATTTATATATACGAACTTCAGTTGGCTCTTCACCAGGTCTCATCTTGTTTTAGGGATTTTTCTTTAAGATAAATATACTTCATGGAGTTTTAACAGATTGGTGACTTCAGCTAAAGCATATTACCAATACAGTAATAATACTGAGTCATATGTGGTAGAGAAAAAGTGCTGAATTTAGAATCAACCTAGGTTAAGAAGCCTGCCTTTTGAGAGTAGAATGGTGGCTTCCAGGGGCTGGGAGGTGGGGGAAATGGGGAGATGTTGGTCAAAGGATACAAAATTTCAGTTATGCTGGATGAATAAATTCTGGGGATCTATTGTACAGAATGGTGACTATAGTTAATAAGAGTGGATTATATACTTAAGATTTGCTAAGAGAGTAAATCTTAAGTGTTCTCACCACAAAAAGTAACTGATATGATAGATATGTTAATTAGCCTGATTGTGGTAATTATTTCATAATGGCTACCTATATCAAAACATCACATTGTATACTTTAAATATACATAATTTTTATGTGTCAAATACACCTCAGTAAAGCTGGGGAGGGAGAACCTGCCTTTTACTAGGTGTGTATACTTTTGGACAACTCAGCAAGCCTGCCTGAGCCTCTGCCTTCTCTTCTATAAAATAGGAATCATTTCTACCCTATAGAGTTGTTACAGTTAAGTGAGGTCATGTATATAAAGTACAGCATAGTTACTGGTGTAACATAGACAGTACATGTAGCTGTGATGACTAGTGTGCTGTCTTGAATTCTAATAAAACAGGAGCTAATCTTAGTACAGGGGCATTGTCTGATGGATGGGATATAATTTGAGCTTTAAACCAAGAGTATGGGTAAAATCTTCCCTTCATGTGAAACTCAGTTTAGCCAGAATCCTACCTGATAATTTCATAATACAGGCAGAGAGCTGTTTGAGAAAAGAGCCACAGATAGTTGTGCTTTGAATTTTGGGGCCTCTTCCAAAAAGCGAAGAGACTTAAACAGGATTTGGCAAACAAAGGAAATAGTTTGGCCCTTTAAGTGAGCAGCAGGATGAAATATAGCAATATTAATGCATAGGAGGCTCCAATAATTAGAAAATATAGTTTGGTTAATCTACTTCCCAAAGACACATTCATTATTTGCTATGATAAATTCATTTAACTCCTAACCTGGCATTTGTTATATATATGTATGTGTGTATTACGTTTTAGCTATAACAGTTGCTGTTTAAGGTTATGGCTGTGTAGTGTATTGAGAAAAGAAGGTTAAGAAAGCATTTGCCATACTGTAAAACTCTTGTCCTGGTTGAGGAAGTCTTAGGGGTATTGTTTTTTTGAGTACACATAACATTGGATCTCTGAACTCTAGATAGAACCACTTACATGATGTGTTTAAATTTTTATTTATTTAAGGAAATGTAATTTTTCATGTTCCTTCCCTACCTCTATCTAGAAAGGAACACTTTTGGCAGAAAAGAAGTTTAAAACCTGATTTTTTAAGAGAGGGAACAATATTGACATGGTATTTGTGCTCTTAATGCTCCAGATTTAACCACCCTACTCATATTCATATTTCATATAAACAAAAAGTAAACGTGTAAATCTCTCCATTCTGCTTTGTTTAAAGTAAAGCAGATCTGAAGTTGCTGCAGGCAGAATACTGTTCCAATTCCAGAAAAACATGAATTTATGAGTTTATATCATAAACTCACATAATTTCAACTTCATGTGTATTGCATTTTTAGTATGATCAACTTGATATGTCTTAGTACCTGCATCTGGGATATGTATCCTTGCACAAAGATTGTGTTAGAAATCTGTAAAGAAATCACCCCAACTTCCTAGGCAAGCACTGACTAGGAAGCTGGGCAGAAATTCTAACTTTATGGTCAGTACTAAATTCTAAGAAGAAACTAACAGCTATCAAAGAAAATTTTCCCCAGTACACTCCCCTGGAAGAATTGTATCAAGTTAGTAACAACTTTCTTTACTATACGTATATAGATAGTAATAGTTACCATTTTAAAGTGAAATTTATGACAGTTGGCTGTCTCCTTTTCTGTTTAGAACTATAACATTAAAAATGCCTTCTAGTTTAGAGATTTGGTGATAATTTTAGAAATAATAGTATTATACAAATATTTTGAGTGCTTTATGTGCATCTCATTTTCATCATCACAACAATCCTATTAGGTGCAGGTATTTGTCTCTATTTTACACATAACAGCAATTGAGCCTTTGAGAGATTGAATAACTTGCTCAAGAATGCAGATTGGTAAGTGGGAGAGTCAGGATCTGAACTCAGCTCTTACTTATTTAACTGTAACAATCAAATAACATAGTGGTTTATTTTACCTTCTCATTTTCAACTTTCTTGAGTTGAGATCTGAGCTTACTAATTTTCCATCATCCTTGTTTTCTAATATGCATTTGAGGTTATAAATCTTTCTAAGTAATGGCCAGGCATAGTGGCTCATGCCTATAATCCCAGCACTTTGGGAGGCCGAGGTGGGTGGATCACCTGAGGTCACGAGTTTGAGACCAGCCTGGCCAACATGGCAAAACCCCATCTCTACTAAAAATACAAAAGTTAGCCAGGCGAGGTGGCACGTTCCTGTAATCCCAGCTACTCGGGAGGCTAAGGCACAAAAATTGAATCCAGGAGGGTGGAGGTTGCAGTGAGCCGAGATCGTGCCACTGCACTCCAGCCTGGGCAGCAGAGTGAGACTCCGTCTCAAAATCAGTCACTCTTTCTAAATACCACTCTAGCTGCATCCCACATGTTCTGATATACCCTCCCTTTTTTGGTGTTTTGTTCCATGTATTTTTAAATTTCCATTTAAATTTTTTTGACTCACATAATTTAGATACTTTTTACATCTTTTTTAGAATTGTGAGTTTTTGAGGAAATATTTTTCAGGTCTGTCTAGAGTTTTAAGAGATAAATATAAGTTACTGGAGAACAAAATTTGATAGAGAGTTGCTTTTTCAGAGTATAAACTCATCATATTAAACCAGTAGTTTTAATCCGCTTTTGGTTTTCCTATAATGGGCCACACCACCTGAAATTTGATAGATTTTTGTCATCTATTTGTGACTCTCTATATTGGCTACTCTCTTGTTTAATCTTGCTGCCTCTAATGCTAGTCTTCAGCTCTGCCACACTGCTGACTTTTCTTTTTGGTTCATGTTCTCATTGAGCATAAAAGAACCTGTAAATGGTCTTGTTCTGAGCCAATAGAAGCAACACAAACACATAAGACAATGCCATTCTATCTTTAGATGTGTTGCCAGACCATGGTCCACAGTTCCCTAGTGGAGTTTACAAGAAGGCTTTTTAGTTTGTTCTATGATTATTTTGGATTTGTGCTGCACACATGATAACCACTAAGCCACATGTGATTATTGGGTACTTAAGATATAGTTAGTCTGACCTGAGATTACATTACTAAAATTAATTTTACCTGTTTCTTTTTACTTTAATGTGGTCACTAGAAAATTTAACATTAAATATATGGCTTACAAGATATATAAGTATAGATATATCGAATAACTCTGTTTGGGGCTTAACAGTGATGAGCGAAAATGCAGTGTAACAGAGGACAGTTTTCCCCTTAGCTTCTACACGAAATTCTGGAAAAGCAGAGCTCAGATAATACATCTTAGAATTCCAGGTTTGGGCATGTGTTTTGGGTAAAGCAGGAATGATGTTCGTATATACTTACTTTATGAAGAAAGCAGCCAAAAACCCAATCATCCACCAGAGAACACTAGCCATGTTGAATCCACAGGTTGGTCAAATTTCTATAAAAGTCTGAAGATTTCATTCCAATCATCCCTCTAATTCTCAGACATGCAGTTTTATCATTAAGCCAGGACCATTAAAACCTGCTTTAAAAGCTTCTTTTGTCTGAAGGACTAAGGGAGCAGGAACAGATGGGGATAGATGGCAAAAGTGGGCCCCTGTTTGGCAGAAGGTTAGGGTTAGAGTTAGGGTTAGGGTTATACTGTCCCCTAATCTGCTTTCTGCTCCTAATGGCTTTTCCATTTCTCAGTGGCAGGTAGGAAAGTGAGCGGCTGATGAGGGACTGTAGCTCTATCACACCTCTTTTCCATTTTCCTTTATTGGATTACAGATTTTTGTGACCTTGCCATAGCCTGTAATTGTTAGACTGTGAGCTTCTTGAGGACAGGACACAGAATTAGTCATCTTTATATTACCTGTAAGATACAGTAAGAATATCAACAACAGTAAAATCAGTTACCCAATGCTGCTCAACTCTTTCCTGTTATGGTACACTTAGACAGTTATAGTATTTGTACCACGGGATTCTGGCCACCCAGTACTTCTAGTCCACACAACTCTTTTGTAAGTACTCCTGTCTCAAGTTACTTTACTGCCATCTGTTGGAAAGTTACTGTAATAAAAATGCAGGGCTATAGTGACTTTTATGAGTGGTGCCCTCCTGATTTATTCAGTGTGCAGCCTGCTCAGCTGTACATGGTAGTCCTGAGACTATCCCCAGGAGCCCACCTGGCCACCTAGTGGCTGAGAAAACAAATATTTGAACAAACCTCAATCCGTGAGTGACACATCAGTGTGTCTTGGGGAAATCTGATACTATGCTAAGGACTGGAGCCTCAACAGTAACCCTATAAAGCAGGAGTTCTTATAATTCCAGTGTTTTAGATGAGCAATCTGAGGCATAGAGAGGTTAAATGAATGGCCCATGGTCATGTAGCTATCAGATGGCAGAACTGGGATCTGAATGGAAGCAATGAGGCTACAAGAACCTAGGTTCTTAACCACAGTGATACGGTAAACCTGTTAAACCGCATCAGATGCAGCAGTTTCTCAGTCCTGCTGCCCTTTCTATCTTAGCCCACTGTAACTAGTTTAGACCTCAGCCCCTGAGTTCTTTGAGTGAGTCTATAGGTTTTGGCAAAGGAAGAGGTATTTGTGGGTTTTTTCTGCCAGTCATTGTTTGTGTTAAGGTTAAGTGCTATCCTTTCTCTATATTTCAGAATAAGCTCTGGTCCTCTTCCCATCCTGTGGCTTTACTTCTCCGCACAGTCCCTGTTCTTGGCATCACAGAGTGATCAACCCAGACTGCTATCAGCCACCTGGGTTGATCCATTCTCTTCAAAATTCTCACTCTTCTAGATTCTAAAGCCACGAGGCCTATCTTTAGGACTATCCCTCCTTCTTTCTGTTTCTGTTCGTTCCTTTAATCCCCTCCATCCCCCGCCACACCTTGTATAACCCTTAATTGCTGTACTCTCTGGCAACATCTCTCACTTTCTCTCCAAATTATCTTACTATCTGATTTAGAAGGAAAGTGCCTCAGGGAAGGGATTGTCTTGTTAGGTTGTGAAGCAGTATCTGATGTGCCCCATAAATTAGCATCTGTAGAGAGTTTCGTATATAGTAATTATTATTATTATTGAAATACAAAAATGCTTTCTGAACCATGAGGAATTAGACTAAGATTTTAGTCTAATTGCCTGTAGATGTTTTTTAAAAAGAAGGAAAAAAGCCTCTCTTCCTGCCTGAGAGAGCTATCAGCCTCAGAGCAGCAGCCAAAATCCCTGGACTTGTTCTGGGTTATAGTCTCAGTGCTGTTACATTTATTCAGAGGACCATGTTTGCAAGACAGTAAAATAAAGCCCTGTTGGTCATGTGGATCCATTTGGACCATTTATTGTGATCAGAAAGGTAGAAATGGCCCTGGAGCACCTGTCTTCAGCGTGTTTTGGCCCAGTATCTCTTATTTCCTTAGTGACATTTACAGGTAAAGTCAATGGAGTTCATTTTTGGGGACACAGTGGGTTTTAAGTAATTTTCATTTGTATTATATGTATGTTTACTGCCAGAGTGAATCAACATTTTCATTAGCATTTTATAATGCACATGGAGCTTTTAAGAGTTGAATTTACTGTAGACGTGTATGACAGAAAGACTCATTTACAGGACGATTGGTCTTTTCCAGCGCTTACTTTGAGAATATACCTAGAAGAATGGTATCTAGCTAAATAGCTTGCTTTAAAAATCTTTATGTTAGAATTTGTTTGCTGGGTTTTTCTGAATATGAACGTTAGTATATTTTGATTAACAATTTAACAAATGTCCCTTCATGAATGAAATGCTAGTCAGAATAAACTGAGGTGACCTTAAAATTATCTATCGAAGGCTGGGCGCGGTGGCTCATGCTGGTAATCCCAGCACTTTGGGAGGCTGAGGTGGGTGGATCACAAGGTCAGGAGTTCGAGACCAGCCTGGCCAACATAGTGAAAACCCATCTCTACTAAAAATACAAAAATCAGCCGGGTGGGGTGGCATACACCTGTAGTCCCAGCTGCTTGGGAGGCTGAGGTGGGAGAATCGCTTGAACCTAGGAGGTGGAGGTTGCAGTGAGCCAAGACTACACCATTGCACTCCAGCCTGGGCGACAGAGTGAGACTCCGTCTCAAAAAAAAAAAAAAAAAAAAAAAAAAAAAACTATTGAATTACTTGTAAATCTTAAATAGAAAGTAGTAGAAGAAATTTACTACTTATGCTAGTGTCCATGTGTGAGAGACAGTATGATGTCAGGGCCTTATTGCATTGTGTAGGATCACAGTTGACACATCCAAGGTAGAATCACAGAGCATGCAATTGCTTTTTGATCCTCATCCATACTTTCTGCAGCATTCCTCCCCACCCTAAGACACAGTCTTATTACCCCAAATTATTCTTGTCTTCAGGCTTTTGGTAACTATAGTACAAGTTGATTAAAAAACAAGCTCATCTCATTTTTAGATAATTAACTCACTTTGGGGACTAGATTGATTCCTTTTCCAGGTTACATGGTGCAGCTCTAGGAGCAGTTGGACACTTTATGCTTGAAAAGATCAGGCCTAGGGAGTACTGCAGGGGGCTGGACAGTTCTAAGATTCAGGCTGCCAAAGAGCTGAGGGATTACCTATTATAGTGGTTCTCCAGCTCTGGCTATACATCAGAGTATCCTGGGGAGCTTTCTTCACAAGCACCAGTGCTGGAGCTGTACCTCTTCTGTTTACAACTGGAAAAAGTGAGGCCCTGAATTGACTTGTATGTGGTCATATACACTTAGGTGCTATGAAAAATCATAACATTTGGAGGCAATAACATTATTTCCAGATCCTAGTTGAAATGCTCTCTTATTTTGGATTGAGCAATTGTTAAATGAGATCATAAGCAGTGCAGAAAACAAGGTGGGACCACCTTGACACTGTCATTGGCTTTTGCAGTATCTGCTCTATAAGAAAACTAAGTATAACAGAACCACCTTCAGTGCCTTCCACATATTATTCATATCGAGGAGAGACTTTACTGTCAGTTGTGACAAAACCTTAGTGTTAGTCTGGTTACATGTTAGTTATACCTCCTACCCAGGCCAGGACTTGTTTGTTCATTTTTTGTGTGGGAAAAAGTTTTCAATTGAAGCTTTAATTATACCTGGTAAACAAAATGAAGCAGGTAAGCTCTTCTAATTAAACACTTATTAAAGTGCTTAAAATTTTTCATAATGGAAGTGTGTTTTTATTTTCAAACATAGGTACTATAAAAATTTTAGATAAGGAGACAGAACAGTGTCAGTCATTCCCTTTGTTGAGGGCAGAGGGGCAGGAAGAGGTACAAATATCATCAACATTTACCGAAAAACTATGGTATGGAGGCCTTTTTGTTAGGCTCTGGAAACACAAAGGTTCAGCTCATGCCTTTGAGAAGTTTGTTATTTTTTATTCAGAGAGAACGTGTGTGTGTGTGTGTGTGTGTGTGTGTGTGTGTGTGTGTGTGTGTGTTTAAAATCTCTTGATAGTGATTTGTATTTCTGGTTTTTCTAAATACAAAGTTTAGTAAACATATCCTTATTACCATTTTAACAAATACCCTTTTGTGATAAGGCAAACAACTAAGCCAAACAACTAAGTCCAAATTTACTTTAATATATTTGAGTATATGTGTTTATATGTTAATATACAATGTGTGTATGTTGTTAATTGTTAATGGGTATGTACAGCATGTATGAGTTGTAAAGTGATTTTCAAGTGAGTGCCACAGATGAAAAATGCTACCTCACAGGTAATTGTGAGATTGAGACACTTGATGTAAAATGCTTAACACTGTGTCTGGCCATAGTAAATGTTCAGTAATCCTCATTATCCACATATTTATTATACCACCACTGCTATAGAAATTCACAGGAAAAAGAGAACTGTAGGTTAAGGAGATCAGAGAAAAAGGAAAGCATAATTTAAGCAATACATTTTGCCTCTGTTTTATTTAACATATCTTTTGCCTAAGACTTAAACTGCTAATAGCAAACACTTTGGAAAGTATTATATAATATAAATATGTATCAATAACATGACCTCTTTTATTTCAGGAACTTTATATTGCTGTTGGAATATCTGGAGCCATCCAACATTTAGCTGGGATGAAAGACAGCAAGGTAATTGTACATCAGTGATGCTAAAAGAAAACGTTTCCACATTTTGGGATTTGGCTTACCTTGTATGTTTCCATGTAGTTACAGTGCATGTAGTCTAGCCATTCACACTAATATAGATCTGGGAACCGAAAGAAATAAAAGCTACTGTTCACTGCCTTAAAAATTATTGGTCACAGAGGCAGTGCTGTGTCATGGAAAGAGGCCTGAACCTGAGTTATTAGCTCCACTGCTAACTTAATGCATGATGAGTGCTGTCTGCAAACTGTTTCTTTGTCTACTAAATGTGGGTATTGAATGACGATCACTAAGGTGCCCTTCAGCTATGACAATCTGTGGATAGAAAATGTGAGGCTTAAACAATTTGATGAGGTTCTGAACGTCTAACTTATTTTTGAGGTTTTGGTCCCTGATTCTCTCTCTGTCTGCTTCACTTTGGTCCTCTAACCGTCACAATCTCATATATCAGCAGGGCCCTCTTCTTGGGTTGTTATCAAAGTATAACCAACACATTTTGGGTTGGAGCATCAGGCCATCTTAATATCTCAGTATCTCAGTAATTATCAAAAGTGTAGTAAGTATGGGGACGGGCGTGGTAGCTCATGCCTGTAATCCTAGCACTTTGGGAGACCGAGGTGGGCAGATCATGAGGTCAGGAGATCAAGACCATCTTGGCTAACATGGTGAAACCCCGTCTCTACTAAAAATGCAAAAAAAAAAAAAAATTAGCCAGGTGTGGTGGCGGGCACCTGTAGTCCCAGCTACTCGGGAGGCTGAGGCAGGAGAATGGCGTGAACCCAGGAGGCAGAGCTTGCAGTGAGCCGAGATTGCACCACTGCACTCCAGCCTGGGCAACAGAGCGAGACTCCGTCTCAAAAAAAAAAAAAGTCAAGTGTTTCCTTCCTCTACTTATTGCCCTTTTTTTTTTGACACGGAGTCTTGCTGTGTTGCCTAGGCTGAAGTCGCCCAGGCTGGAGTGCAGTGGCCTGATCTTGGCTCACTGCTAGCTCTGCCTCCTGGGTTCATGCCATTCTCCTGCCTCAGCCTCCCAAGTAGCTGGGACTACAGGCGCCCACCACCACGCCTGGCTAAATTTCTTGTATTTTTGGTAGAGACAGGGTTTCACCGTGTTAGCCAGGATGGTCTCAATCCCCTGACCTCGTGATCCACCCACTTCAGCCTCCCAAAGTGCTGGGATTACAGGCGTTAGCCACTGTGCCCGGCCAGGAAACACTTGATTTTAACTTGCTACTTGGACTACTCTGGAAGTCCTGTGTAATGACTCTGAACATATATTTCAGAATATGACACATTAATTCATGCATAATAATGTATGGTTTGAATTATGAACTTGTCTTTCATGAAGTCAGAGATGCCTCTGACATTCCTGCATTTATCCATTCAGATGGAAGCTTGATATAAAAGATAATAAAACTTTTAACAGGCTTAACTTCTTCTAACTTGAAATGCATGCACTACCTCTTTGTAGCTTCTAAATGAACTGGCCCAAAACCAGTCAGATTTTATAGTTGGATGGTAGGTTTCTTTACTGAGCTATGAAAACAGCAGTGCCAATGGGGAAAATGTGATTGCTGCATTAAGAAAAAATAAATAAAAAGAAAGAAACTCCAGCACCAGTAGCCTTAAAGTATATTTTTAGCCAGACCAGTTCGGACATAGCTAGAATTCTGCTTCTCTTAAAAGTAAAAGATTCTGCCTGTCAAGAAGATACCAGTGAAAATTCTCACACCACGCCAACAGGGCTGGATTGTGGGAAAGACACTAGGTAGTGTACGTCAGAGCAAATAGGGAACAGTTGAAGTAAAGAGACTGGTGTTGGGGGTCAGCCAAGACTGTATCTCCAACTAGTCAACAAATGTTTATTAAGATCGTTCCTTATACTAGAAGCTGGGAGTGCTTAAATGAAAAAGGCATAGCCCTTGTTGTCACTGTCTCGTCCTGTTGTCTTTGTCGTCCTCTGTTGTCATAACCCCATTATCTGCATAGGAGATAGTCTTTAGTTGTATTGGTTTTAAGTTCTAAAATGGGATATTAGAATGGTTTAAATCTGACAGTTGCATTCCCTACAAGCTGCAATTTTAATTAGAATCCTGGTTTAGTTGAAGGAATTCAAGATTTGATTGTTAAATCAAATGAATCTAATGAAAGCAATTTCTGAACTAATATATAGTAATATGGTTGAGGCCACGTGCGGTGGCTCACGCCTGTAATCCCAGCACTTTGGGAGGCCGAGGTGGGCAGATCACCTGAGGTCAGGAGATTGAGACCATCCTGGCTAACATGGTGAAAACCCGTTTCTACTAAAAATACAAAAAATTAGCTGGGCGTGGTGGCGGGCACCTGTAGTCCCAGCTACTCGGGAGGCTGAAGCAGCAGAATGGTGTGAACCCCAGAGGCGGAGCTTGCAGTGAGCTGAGATTGCGCCACTGCACTCCAGCCTGGGCGACAGAGCAGGACTCCGTTTAAAAAAAAAAAAAAAAAAAGGTAATAATAATAATATGGTTGAATACAATCTATGCATTTCAAAGCTCTGTAAGAAGGAAGAACTTGAGCTTGCAAGGAGCTATTGAGAGAGCTTTGGATACGAGCAAGACTTTAGCATAGTTCTTTACAATTGATTATTTAGAAATATTATTTTAATAATCCGAAGAACAATAACCAGCCCACATCTTTTTTGTTAAATACTGTAGTGGTTCCTTGCCCACAGTTATATGCTCTCTCTCTAAAAGTAACTTTTAAGGCAGGCATGGTGGCTCACTGTCATTCCAGCACTTTGGGAGGCCAAGGCAGGAGGATCATTTGACCCCAGGAGTTGGAGACTGGCCTAGGCAACATAGTGAGAACCCCATCTCTCCAAAAAATAAAAGAATTATCTGAGCATGGTGGTACACTCCTGTGGTCCCAGCTACTCGGGAGGTTGAGGTGGGAGGATCACTTGACCCCAGGAGATCAAGGCTTCTGTGAGCTGATTATACAACTGCACTCCAGCCTGAGCAACACAATGAGACTCTGTCTCAAAGTAATAATGATAATAACAATTGTTATATAGTACAATGAAAAAAGCTTATGGATGATTAAACTCCCAGATATCTAAGTGGCCTCTAGGAGAATAATTTACCATCAATAACTAAACAAATCTCTGCTTATCGCCGTGAAGCAGGTTACACATTCCCAAAAGACAAACACGTCAATGCAAATCAACATCTGCTATTCAAAATGTTTGTTCTTGTGCCTTTGAATTTGAGGCTCATGTTTGAAACTTGTTTATTGTCTCTGACCATGCATCTTAATGTGTGTAGCATGTTTCTCTGGATTAGCAGTTACCTGGACTATATAACCATGTTCCAATCTTAGACATTCTGGCATATTCTGCACATCTCTCTGAGGAACCCCTCTAAGGGAAATACACAGATGTTCGATATCATGTAGCCTGTATTTTGAGTCAGGCTACATCAAAATACTTAATGTGTTTTTTAATACCAGCTGTTTTCACAACATACAATGCCAGGTAGGTAGAAACTTAATTTTACTTCTAGAGATTTGAATTATTTTTAGTCCACAGTCTTATCCTCCCGCCTCCACCTCCCAAAGTGCTGGAATTATAGGTATGAGTTACCACGCCTGGCCTGCATTTAAGAATATTTTTATAGCAAATAAGAGAAATGTTTGATAGCTTTTATAAGAGATATAAGTAATTTGCTTGTTTTATTAGTCTATTTGCTATGTACATAAGGACTTAAAGCTGTTTAACGTCCCTTAATAACAGGCTGACAAGATAGTTTAGCTTTCATATTGTTAGAATATCCCAGAATAATTTTATTTATTTTTATTTTTGTTGAGACAGAGTCTCGCTGCTGGAGTGCAGTGGCACGATCTCTGCTCACTGCAACCTCTGCCTCCCGGGTTCAAACGAGTCTCCTGCCTCAGTCTTGCAAGCAATTGGGATTACAGGCACACGCCAGCATGCCTGGCTAATGTTTGTATTTTTAGTAGAGACGGGTTTTACCATGTTGGCCAGGCTAGTTTCGAACTCCTGACCTCAGGTGATTCGCCCATCTTGGCCTCCCAAAGTGCTGGGATTACAGGCGTGAGCCACTGTGCCTGTCCTACAGAATAATAATTTTTAAATAATAAGGACAAAATAGTTTGCACTACAAAGGCTGTGGATTTGGGTATAGATTTATTACTTTTTCACCTAAAATCAGTTTTTTTTTTTTGGTAAGTCAAAAGAAGAACTTTAAAAAAAAATGATTTTAAACTCTTTAGTACTGAGATGGGCTAGTTGTGGGTAAGAGAGAATTTTATTGCATTCCAACCCAGAAATTTCTAATAAATTTACAATATTGACACAGATGCATACAGATGCATCAAATCTTATTTTTAGACATTTTAAGAATGTTAATATATCGTAAGGGAAGTTAAAATGGAACTGTCAGTCTGTGTGGAATGTTTTCTTGGTAAAAGTCAAAACTCTTTGTTTTTATTTCACAGACAATTGTGGCTATTAATAAAGACCCAGAAGCTCCAATTTTCCAAGTGGCAGATTATGGAATAGTTGCAGATTTATTTAAGGTAAGCTGGCCTTGAGAGAAATTGCTATTATCTAGATTGTCATCCGAGAAACTCTTAGAATTGGTCAGGGATGAAGCTATTAAAAGAAAACATCATGTGTTTGTGTGTCTATGTTTGTATATATACTGTTAATATATGTACACAATTTTGACCTACTTAAAGGTTAAGTTGCTCTAAGATTAGATATGTGTTGTTTATATAGAGCATTATAACTTTGCTTTTAAGAAAGAGTCCAAATTGTCTTTACAATATCCACATGGCGGCCGGGCGCCGTGGCTCACACATGTAATCCCAGCACTTTGGGAGGCCAAGGCAGGCGGATCACGAGGTCAGGAGATCGAGACCATCCTGGCTAACACGGTGAAACCCCATCTCTACTAAAAAAATACAAAAATTTAGCCAGGCGTGGTGACGGGCACCTGTAGTCCCAGCTACTCGGGAGGCTGAGGCAGGAGAATGGCGTAAACCCAGTGAGCATAGATTGTGCCACTGCACTCCAGCCTGGGTGACAGAGTGAGACTCTGTCTCAAAAAAAAAAAAAATACTCACATGGTTTTTGGCATCTCATGTGCTAAGTTAATGCACAATGTAAAGTGATTGAAGTAATTTATAACCTAGAATCATATTTGGCAAGAACCCTAAAGAAATTAACATCAAACCCCCTTATTCAGGAATTTGCCAAGAATGCTAGAGCTTTTCAGGGGAGAGTAGGCACTCATATCCAGCTTATCTGACTCAATAAGAATGCTCTGCTTGCTGTGTTTGTGGGTTAATGGCCTTCCTTAGCTGATGAGTGTAGGGAGAACACTTATTTCTCACTCCTCACACTCCACTTTTGAGTGTTCCTTCTCTCTTGCCGTCACCTCCATATTTGACCTTCCCATGAGAAAAATTACTTTCATGATATTAATTAGTGAATTACAGATGATGAGCACTTGATACTCATTTGGCCACATTTAAAGTTCATGGCCTGGTCTCTTCTTTTCCCTGGGTCTGCCTACACATTTCTAGGTTATCTTATGCAGAAATCACTCATGCAGGAATTGACACTCTGAAAATATAATCCAACCCTAGGAGAAGTGGCTTTGCTGGGGTGAGGAACCCCTCACGTAGAACCACAGCGAGGGGCTATAGGCCTCATGGAGAGGCTGTAGCCTGAGAACAGAGCTACAGGTGGTCCCCTCAGCAAGAGGATTGGCCTATTTCCGTGACTTCACCAGCACTGCACATATCTAGAGGAACTAGTGAGAGTGCTTGGAGAGCACATTTGTATTTTGAAGTATATGTTCATGCTCAGTGAAGGATGGAAATAGGACCCTTGAGCCAATTACTCCGTGATGGCTCAGACTGCATGCCAAAGACTAGGATGGGGCTCTTGCTCTGGCTCAGTGTTGGGCATACTTCCCCTCAGAAGGCCCCTGCTGTAGAGCTTAGATCTTGTCTTGGGAAAAACATTACCCCTCTTCAGTAACCCTGAAGCTCTGTATCTGGTATTTGGGGTTCAGATAGGTCATCTGCTCGTGTTGCCTGGCCCAAGTGTGTAAGAACAAACAGTAAGGTCAGTCATTTTCCCACTAAGATGTTCCAGTGGGAAGGGGAGCTGATATGAAAAAGAGAATTTTTTTTTCTCTGTATAATGATAACTCTGTTCAAGTAGTAAGAATTCAGTTCCTTACTATTGGTATGAGTAGAGGGGTAAATATTCTTTTTATTTAAAAGCAAAATTAAATACTTTCTGAACCTCATCCATGTTTGCAAGTAGATGTCTAGTGTAGTTGCCTTTTTTCCTCAAGAGAATATTTTAATAAACTTATAAATAATTTTGTTTAAGTTACATTCTTCTGTCTGCCTGTGTACTATGTGTTAAAACTCACATGGCAGCTTTCATGATAAGATAAACTGTTAAACAGTTGGAAATTTTCAGTGTTCTTCCAATGGACACCTGCCTTAGGGCAGGAGCTTCTTTGTAGTCATTGTTGATGGAATGGGGTCACACACATTGTGGTCCTGCATTAAGGGCAGCTCCCAGGTTTGGCATGAGAGTGTGTGTGTGTGTGTGTGTGTGTGTGTGTGTGTGTGTGTGTGTGGACACAGAGGTATCTCAGTGAGAAAGAGTCCTAAGACAGTGAAGTGGAACGAGGCCTTAAAAATCATCTAGTCAGCTGACTTCCAGTTTCAGGTTCTCAGGCTCCTTTTGTATTTTAGGAAGCCCGCTTTGGACTAGAGAGAGACTTCAGACAAAGATACTGTGTTTATTTGCTTTTAGCTAAAATTGTATTAAGGCAATGACTATCTCATACAGCTTAGAAGTTCTGAAGTACATGGCCAGGAGCGGTGGCTCACACCTGCAATCCCAGCACTTTGGGAGGCTGAGGTGGGCGGATCACCGGAGCTCAGGAGTTTGAGACCAGCCTGGGCAAGATGGTGAAACCCTGTCTCTACTAAAAATGTGAAAAACAAATTAGCCAAGCATGGTGATGCATGCTTGTGATTCCAGCTACTCGAGAGGCTAGGGCACAAGAATCACTTGAGCCTGGGAGGCAGAGGTTGCAGTGAGCCAAGATGGTGCCACTGGACTCCAGCCTGGGCAACAGAGCAAGAATCTGTCTCAAAAAAATAAAAATAGGCCAGGCGCGGTGGCTCACGCCTGTAATGCCAGCACTTTGGGAGGCCGAGACGGGCGGATCACGAGGTCAGGAGATCGAGACCATCCTGACTAACACGGTGAAACCCCATCTCTACGAAAAATACAAAAATTAGCCGGGTGTGGTGGCAGGCGCCTGTAGTCTCAGTTCACAGGAGGCTGAGGCAGGAGAATGGCGTGAACCTGGGAGGCGGAGCTTGCAGTGAGTGGAGATCGTGCCACTGCACTCCAGCCTGGGCGGCAGAGCAAGACTCCATCTCAAAAATAAATAAATAAATAAAATTAAAAAAAATAAAAATAAAGTTCTGAAGTACAGTTACATATGTATTTGATTAATACGAAAGTAGAGAAGTTAATCAGTCCTTTAAAAGTGCAGTTTGGGAGGCCAGGCACAATGGCTTATGCCTGTAATCCCAGCACTTTGGAAGGCCGAGGAAAGGTGGATCACTTCAGTCCAGAAGTAGGACATCAGCCTGGGCAACATGGTGAAACCCCATCTCTACAAAAAATACAAAAATTAGCCAGGTCTGGTGACATGTGCCTGTGGTCCCAGCTACTTGGGAGACTGAGGTAGGAGGATCACGTGAGCCCAGGAGATTGAGACTGCAGTGAGCCATGATTATACCACTGCACTTTGGCCTGGGCAACAGAGTAAGACACTGTCTCAAAAAAAAAAAAAAAAAAAAATTCAGTTTGGGGGAAAAAAACTACAGATTATAAAAATACTAAACATATGGCAGACTCCTGTTTTTTACTGTGTAAGTAACACAAGCCAGGTACATTCTTTTTAAGTTGCCTGTCCCAGAGAGATGTGATTTGGGACAATCAGCAGGTTATGGGCACAACTAAGCCAGGGTCCTGCTTCTGTTCCCCCCCTCTCTCATCTCTCTGCCTCTCTGGCTCAGCAGGTACTACAGCTGGGTGGCTCACCACTACTATTGTACCTTGGATAAAGTGCAGTAAAAAGAATTGCACCTTTGACAGACTCTAGGAACCTACAGAGTACGCATCAAGTCGTTTTCTCAGCTGAAATCAGAATGAGCACATTGTAGGTGAATACTGTAGTAATTCTGACAGAAGAGTGCAGACAAAGTGGTTTGGTGAATATACTCCTCACTGGGGCGACCCCATTTTTAAAAAATCAAATATTTAAAGAAAATATTTTAAAAATCAAATATTTAATACTTTTGATTTTAAAAAATCAAAAATACAATATTTGTATAATCATATTTCTTGATGTTATATATTTTTATATTTTTAATATAATTTTTGTTATTTTTTGTATTTTATGTATTCTAATTATATTTAAAAAAATTTTTAAATTATAATTTTAAAATATTTATATAACATTAAGAAATATATAAGATAATTATATAACGTTAAGAAATACAATTATACAAATTATGGGTGAGAATTAGCATTATCTATTTTGGATTATGATCTAAAGAAAATGGAAGTCAAATTATAGTGTACGAAAAGGACTTTTTTAGCCTAATTTTCGTGTGAAAAATTTAAATTGCAAATTGCATCGTGTAGCATGTATATACAGCTGTTAGACTAATAATTCCCTAGGTGATATTTTGCTCACCAAGTAGAACCGTATCTGGAGTAAAAATGTCACCAAGTAGAACCGTATCTGGAGTAAAAATGTATACGCATAACATTTTATTCTCTTACATTCATTGTTTTGCTTGACCCTTCAACAACCATTAGTTATAAAGGACAAGTTGTTTTTTTTTTTTTTTGCCTCAGAAATAATATGTTATAGTAATTAAGAGCTTTAATTCCAATTCTGCCTTGGCCACATACTAGTTAAATTGTCCTGGCTAAGATATTTAATCTCTGGATGTCAGCTTCCTTGTAAGTAATGTAAATATTACACTACCTCTTTAACGGTTGTAATGAAGATGAAATTAAATTATACTGCACCTAATACTAATAGAGTCTGTGATAAATATTAGCCTGCCTGTTCTGTCCAGGTACATAGTAGGTACTCAATAAATGGTAAATATTATAATTGTAGTTACTGTGATAGGGCATAGGGCACCACCTATTTTTTGTTTAATATTAAACAGCTTTACTGAGATATAATTCACGTACCATAAAACTCACCACTTAAAAATGTACAATTCAGTGGGTTTTAGTATTTTCACAGTTACACAACCACTATCACACATTTCATCACACCAAAAAGAACTCCATACCTATCAGCATTCATTCCCTGTTTTATGTTCTGCATCCTCAGACCCCAGCCCCAGCTCCTGGCAACCACTAATCTACTTTCTGTTTCTATAGATTTGCCAGTCCTGTATGTTTCATATAAATGGGATTATGTAATATGTGATCTTTGTGATTGGCTTCTTTCAGTTAGCATAAGGTTTTCAAAGTTCATCCATGTTATAGCCTGTGTTAGTACTTTCTTTTTCTTGCCAAATGATATCCATTATAGGGGTATGTTAACATTTTGTTTATTCATTTATCATTTGATGGATATGTTGGGTTTTTCCCCTTTTTGGCTATTAAGAATAATGCTGCTATGAACATTCACGTATGAGGTTTTGTGCAGACCTATGTTTTCATTTCTTTTGGATAGATGTCTAGAAATGGAATTGCTAGGTCACCTGGTAACTCTGAGTTTAACATTTTGAATAACCGTCAGGTTGTTTTCAGAGTGGCTGCCCCCTTTTACATTCCCACCAAAAATGTGTGAGGGCTCTGGTTTTTCTTTATACTCATTAATGTATGTTATTGTCTGTCTTTTTTTAAATCTAGCCCTTCTAATGAGTGTGAGGTGGTATCTCATTGTGGTTTTGATTTGCATTTCTCTGATGGCAAATGACTTTTAGTATCTTTTCATCTGCTTATTGGCCATTTGTATATTTTCTTTGGAGGAAGTTTATTCAGATCCTTTGTAATTTTTAAATTACATTATCTTTTTGTTCTTGAGTTGTTAGTGTTCTTTATATATCATGGATATAAGTCCCTTATTGAATATTTGATTTGCATATATTTTCTCCCATTGTGTGGGTTGTCTTTTCACTTTCCTAATGGTGTCCTTTAAAGCATGAAAGTTTTAAATTTTGTCAATGCCTATGAAAAAGGGGAAGAAAAAGTTTTAAAATAAAGTTTTAAATTTTGATGAAATCCAGCTTACCAATTTTTTCTTTGTTGCTTATGCTTGAAGTCTCATATCTAAAAACCCATTGCCAGCCAGGCACGGTGACTTCACACCTGTAATCCCAGCACTGGGAGGTCAAGGTGATTGGATCACTCGATTTCACGAGTTTGAGACCAGCCTGGCCAACATGGTGAAACCCCATCTCTACCAAAAAAATACAAAAATTAGCTAGGCATGGTGGCCAGCTATTCGGGAGGCTGAGGTGGAAGAATCACTTGAACTTGGGAGGAGGCAGAAGTTGCAGTGAGCCAAGATCATGCCACTGCACTCCAGCCTAGGCAAATGAGAACCCATCTCAAAAAAAAAACAAAAAAACAAAAAAAAAACAAAAAAACACAAACCCATTGCCTAATCCATAGTGTAGTGAACATTGGCCTACAAGTATCTGCTCAAGTCCCTGCTTTCAGTTCTTTTGGGTTTATAAGTAGGAGTAGAATTGCTGGGTCATATAAATTCCATGTTTAGCTTTTTGAAGAACCTTCAAACTGCTTTCCATAGAAGTTGCATGATTTTACGTTCCCACCAGCAGTGCACAAGGGTTCCAGTTTTTCTGCATCCTCAGTAACACTTGTTATTTTCTGTTTTTTAATTCTAGTCATTCTAGTAGGTGTGAAGTAGTATCTCATAGTGACTTTGATTGGCGTTTTCCTAATAACTAGTGATGTTAAGCACGTAAGCATATGAAAAGATATTCACTGGCCATTCGTATATCTCCTTTAGAGAAATGTTTATCCACCTTTTTTGCCCATTTTCAGTTGGGCTGTTTCTCTTTTTGTTGACTTGTGTGAATTCTTTACATATAATGGATACTAAACACTTATCAGAGATATGATTTCCAAACATTTTCTCTCATTCTATAGGTTAGCTTTTCACCTTCTTGAGAATATCCTTTGATGTGCAAGTTTTAGATTTTGATGAAGTCCAATTTATCTTTATTTTGTTGCTTGTGCTTTTGGCATCATATCTGAGAATCCATTGCCAAATCTTGGCTCATGAAGATTCACCCCTGTTTTCTTATAAGAGTTTTATGGTTTTAGCTCATATATTTAGGTTGTTGATCCATTTTGAGTTAATTTTTATATATAGTATGAGGTAGGAGTCCATCTTCATTCTTTGGCATGTGATTATCCAGTTGTCCCAGCACCACCTATCTGTTCAAAGAGACTATTCTGTTCGCATTGAATGACCTCAGCAAACCACTTATCTTTCTAAACCTTCTTTTCTTTCCTCTTCTCCCCTATAGTCACTATAATCTCTTTACTATCTCGGGAACCTGCAGTTGTTTATCTCTGTCTGTGCCTCATTTTTTTGCCTAGAATCCTTTTTTTCTTTAGTTTGATGTTCTGAATTTTCCTAATCCACACTGATCTTCCTCAGAACTCGAATTTGGAGCTTTTAATGCTATTCTCTTCTCCTTCTCCTACATTCCAGTATAAGATGAACACACTTCTGATTGGGTGATTCATAGGCCTCTGTCTGTTCTTGCCAACTAGGAGGCAGAACTCCTCTGTTACTCCCACAGTGACAGAGAGCTTCTCTGTTTCCCTTAGTACTTCCTGGAGGAAGTACTAATGAATGAGTGAAACATACTTTACTGTGATTTATATCAGTAGGTTGTCTTTTTTTAAAAAAACTTAGGTGACTTTTATTGGGTCTTACTGAGTAGGGAGTTGCCTCTGCAATATCTAAAAGAGAATAGACATAAGAAGATCTTTCAGTGTGCTCAGGCCATCAGACACTCAATGAACCTGAGTTAGCATTTCCTTTTTCCTAAATAAGGCATCATGTGGTATGCTTGAAAAGTGTACAGTTGGGCTGGCTGCAGTGGCTCACACCTGTAATCCCAGCACTTTGGGAGCCCGAGGTGGGTGGATCACCTCTGAGGTCAGGAGGTCGAGACCAACCTGGTCAACTTGGTGAAACCCCATCTCTACTAAAAATACAAAAAAAAATTAGCTGGGTATGGTGGCAAATGCCTGTAATCGCAGCTACTTAGGAGGCTAAGGCAGGAGAATTGCTTGAACCTGGGAGGCAGAGGTTGCAGTGAGCTGAGACGGCCCCATTGCACTCCAGCCTGGGTGACAAGAGCGAAACTCTGTCTCAAAAAAAAAAGTGTGTGGTTGATCTAATAAAAAAAGATATAGATGGTAGAGAAAATCCTCTCAAACCTTTCGTGGGGAGGGTGGTAAGGATATATTTGGTAAAATTTTGAAAAGTTATATATTCTAAACCAAATTAGTGTTTCACTTCGTGGTAAGAGAAGTTGGGCTTTATCCTATTTTTCATGAAATATACAGGTCCTGTGTGAAGCTCAGTTAGCATGTCATCCATGTGACTGGCATGAGCTCATGGTCTTTCCACTGAGGAAAGCTGGGAGAAGTGGTGCCAGCACTTAATGCCACCCCTGAGCAAATGCCTGCTGGCTCCATGGTAAACATGGGCCTTTTAATAGGCTGGAGACAAAGTGACATTCGGAAGAAACAACATGTCGACAATTTCCTTAATAAATTTTGTACGAACACATTATTTCCACCTAATGGAAATGTAGCTCTCTTAAATAATTGAGAGGCTATATTCATCAGTGGTGAGTTCAGCTGGGATCTTTGTGAGCTAAGGCAGCCGAAAGCCCCTTGGAAGACTGGGTAATTGATATTTTGCACAAGTGGCTGGACCAGTTTTCAGAGTGTCTGTCTGACATTCCCTGCAGCTCCCTCAGATAGCTCTCCTCTATCCAAGCAGTTACAAAGCAGCTCTACACTGGAGGCTCCAGTTGCAGCCACTGTACTGCCACGACTAAGGGTTAGTAATTAATCCTTTTTAAAGTGGGAGCCAACTCAGGCCATTTCCCCTTGCTGTGGTTTCTTACTGTCTGCTGACCAGCCACTGTATTAGCACACAAGGTCTTGATTTTAATAAAGCATGATGATATTGAATGTTCAGCACGTAGCACATTTCTGTGTGCCAGATGATAGTAGTATGCTGCTGAAAAAGCAACCAATATGTTTGTGACATGAATGATGGATGAATGAATGAACAGTGAGAGAACAAGTACTAGAGGAGGTTAGCAGGGGTCATAATTGCAGCAAGCTAGAGACTTTGGTGTGGACTTCGAAGGGAAGTCAGGAATGCAGTTAAGGGTGGGAAGAATGCCAAGGAAAATACAAAGGTAAATACACAGTACTTTTCGCCCAGACAAGAAAAATTGGGCTTCCTGTTTCTAGGGTGCCTTCTTGAAATTTGTGGTTGGGTCAAAAAGCCGAAAGGTAGCAGTGTGTGCAGTCGTTCACACCTGTAATCTCAACACTTTGGGAGGCTGAGGCAGGCAGATCACCGGAGCCCAGGAGTTCGAGTCTAGCCTGGGCAACATGACGAAACCCTGTCTCTACAAAAATTAGCCAGATTGGTGGCTGCTGAGGTGGGAGGATTGATTGACCCCAGGAAGTGCATGCTGCACTGAGCTATGATTGCACCACTGCACTGCAACCTGGGTGACAGAGTGAGAGCCTGTCTCAAAAAAGGAAAAAAAAAAAAAAAAAAAAAGGCACCTAGGCAATGAGTGAGCTGTAGGCCCTGCCAGCCCTGGGTCCTGGGTAGTCTCCCTGGGTGAGAAGAGAGACTACTGGAGAACAGGGGGTTCCTGGTGGAGAGGAGGGGGCCCTCGTGCCTCAACAGTGATTCGTGTTGTTCCTTTTGGCCTCCCTGTACTGCTTACGGAGCTGTGACCGTATCACAGTGAAAGCTCTAGTTGCTTAATTACTTTTTGTTTTTATTTGCAGGTAGTTCCTGAAATGACTGAGATATTGAAGAAAAAATGAATCAGGATCATGCCTTAAAAAGAAAAATTACATTAAAGTATTCCACTGAAATCACAGATATTTGTGGGTACTATAACAATCATTGGAAAGCATGGAGAGCTACATTTCATAATTTGAGGAAAATTTTCTAACAGATGCCAGAATGCTTGTTTATGGGATTACTATGTTTCCTTTTAATTATTTGTGGTTCCAAGCAATTATTTTTTGAAATTTTTAATTCTATAATAAAATCTATAATAAAACTTTTCCATAGCTTTAAAACTATCAGAAATATGCCTAGCCTCTAGAGAAAATTGAAGAAAAGGAGTAAAAAAATTTTGTTTATTTATTCATTGTTTTTGCCTTTCTTGTTCATGGAGAGCTCTATGTTTTAGGAAGATTGTAAACATGATTGTCTCCACCAGCCTAATCAACCTAACTAATCTCACTGTTGAAGGGCAAACCTCATAGGAGAAGGTAACTGAATTGGCAAGTACAGAGTTTAAAAAGCATGGCTATAAAGCACGAATATTACCTTAAACATACTCCAGTCTTCAAAAAACCATAGCTAATGTGACAAAAGCAGACCTGACTAAAACCTGACCCAGCTCCATGTATTTAGTTGGCTTAAGGTAAATTTCATTTTCCATTTCATTTTAAGGTTTTGTCAGTTTATAGGACTTTTTTGTCTGTAAAGGAGGGAGAGTGGAGGAGGAGCTGCTTTGAGACAGCATGGCCTCTGATGCAAACAGATAGTTTGATGTTATTATAAACGTTCAAAATTCTGTGCAGAACAGAATGCTCTATGCTTTCTTTTGCCTTCTGTTGGCTTCTTTTGGGCTCTCTTAGGAAGTACCCAGGCCTGTGTAGTCACCTCTGGCACTCTCATTCTGCTGCCCAGGGCACAGCTGAGGTCCAAGAGTGTCACCAGGGCTGCAGCTGGTGTGGATGCAGGCCTAAGAGCAGAGGCTGGTGAGGCTTTGAACAGGCCTGCAGGAAGGCGTGGGTAGGTAAGTGAATAGAACAAAGAGGGCTGCCCTCCTGAATCAAATCTGCAGAAGTGGGAGTAGTGACCTGGATCAAGCAGACAGTAGGGAAGAGAAGGGAAGTGGTAAGTGATGGAGGTGGCTAGAGTGCCTTTGTGTGGCCAGCCTAGGGCCCTTCCCCAGCTGACCAGTGAACCCTTTCTGATTTGTGTCACAATCAGTTGCTATAAAACACTTTTAAAAGTTGTATCTTTGGCATTTCAGTCTTCTTTTAATGAGAGGAGAGCAGTAGAATGATGCCTCTTTGCAAGTAATGTCTGTTAGAATCGAAGAATCCCAGAATCTCTGAACCCAGTGATCATCTGGTCAGACCCCTTGTTGTATAGATGGGGATACTGAAGCACAGAGAAGTGAAGAAGATAAAGTGACTTGGCCAAGACCACATGGCTTGAATCACCTTTGGGAGAGTAATTCCTGTGTCTTGTTTTTATCTTTGAGGCTCTTCCTAAGAGGGCTAACCTTGCTCAGGATTTTCTCCATTTACCCCTCATCCCTATTGGATGCTATAACTGGGGGGCATGAGAGATGGCAAAGGTGATGGCTGCAGAGGCACCCCCAGTAGAAGGTGTGCTGGCTCAGGGAGGGACATCCCAGGTGGTGCCTTGGCATGGTTCCTTGACTCAGAGTTGAACTGGTTGGTCTTTTTCTCTTTGCTCCCTCCTGTCATGGCTGCACTGCCTCAGCCTCAAGCAGCTGTTCACTGGACTAGTATTTACAGCTCATCATCCTCATAGCATTAAGTATAATGCTTACTATATACCAGGCACTGTTCTAGCACTTTATACATATTAAGCCCCTTCAGTTATCACAGCACCCTGTAAGTTAGATGCTATTATTATCCCTCTTTTACAGATGGGGAAGCTGAGGCTCAAAGAGGTCATATAACTTGCCTTAATTTGGACAGCTTATAAATGACAGTCAGGATTTGAAACCAGGCAGACTGGCTTCAGAGTGGTAACTTCACTAAGGACATGATTCTCCCTCACCTCAGCTCAAGGGACAGTGCGACTGCATAGCACCCTCAGGTAAAGAGCACTAAGTACTTCATGCTGGGTGGGAGGGGCACATTTAGGACCCTGGTTGAAGAGGGATGGGCGTTCTGGAATAGTCCCTCCAGTGGGATTTTATTCAACTCAAAAGTCCCTCTGAGTGCTTACTTAGAGCTTACCATAAAAAGGCAGCCATGTGACGTGGAGGCAAGTTGTTAAAACTATTATACATGCAAGAGGCACATATATATAATGTGCCCTTTTAATGTGTTTTTTGATAAACCAAATAGTTCCTGTTGGCTCTGCCCCTGTGTCCAGCCTTAGCACCCAGAGCAATAGCTCTAGAAATAGTATGGGGGAAAGGTGTTAGGGGTAGCTTTCTTTAATGCTTGCATATAGGTTTCCTGCCTTTCTCCCTAGTTTCTTTGAGGTCTTTGGTTAACCTCACACAGCCTCTGGGAATTTGGTGGCCTGGTTATTTTGGCAGAACAGAGTTCCTGGGAGGGCAGAAATAGGCCTGTTAGAAAGGTAGCCCTCTGAGGGCAGAGCCAAGCAGGTCCGTGAGCTAATGGCCTATTCACTTGCAGAAGGCCTAAGGCCTAGTAATGGCCCTGGGCCCAGCTTCTTAGTAGTTGAGACAGCATCAGCTTTCCCCCAGGTCCCACTCGCTCTCAGCAATTCTGTGGGGACATGTTCCCTACTGGGTTCTCTGGCTCACCAGCTGTGCTGTTTGGGACTCTGAAGAAAATACCTAGAAGAGTGTGGCCTAGCCATTGCCCCAAAGTAGCTTGTGGTCTTGACAGAGAGGACAGTATCCTTCCAGACTCTGAGAGTACAGGCTGTTGGAGCCACAGCCCCCGCCCTGAAGGATTTTACAGCTACCAGGAAAGATGAGATGAGACGAGACATCAGTAAAAGCAGAAAGTAGGTCTCAGGATGGACAGCATATACAGAGAAGGCTCCTCAGGAGGCTGGCATGGCCATTCCTCAGCGGGCAGGGGCTGTTCAATTGGTGTATGGGAGCAGAAGTGGCAAATGATACCAGAGCTCAGGTGCATGAGGCAGTGAGGGGCAGAAACACTGGGGTCAGGGAGGGGATTGAGGGTGGTAGGTAGTTGAAGCCAGGTTGGAGAGGACATTGGCTCACAGGCTGAGGAGGCCTTTTTCCTTAGAGATCAATGGTTCTCCCCTTAAGGAACACTGTCATTTCCATTGGACTTGTGATGGTACTGTGAAAGTTACACCATACAGGACTTTTCCTGATTTGCAGGAAAAATTTATCAACAGCAGTTTCCCAGTCTTAAGTCTTTCTTGCATACTTCTTTGTAAACCTTTGGTAGCTGCTACCCCTTTTCTTATGAATGTGAGCAGACAGTGAAATAAAAGAGGACACAAACAAATGGAAGAACATACCATGGTCATGGATAGGAAGAATCAATATCGTGAACATGGCCATACTGCCCAAGGTTATTTATAGATTCAATGCCATCCCCATCAAGCTACCAATGTGTTTCTTCACAGAATTGGAAAAAACGGCTTTAAAGTTCATATAGAACCAAAAAAGAGCCCGCATTGCCAAGACAATCCTAAGTCAAAAGGACAAAGCTGGAGGCGTCACGCTACCTGACTTCAAACTATACTACAAGGCTACAGTAACCAAAACAGCATGGTACTGGTACCAAGACAGAAATATAGACCAATGGAACAGAACAGAGTCCTCAGAAATAATACCACACATCTACAGCCATCTGATCTTTGACAAACCTGACAAAAACAAGAAATGGGGAAAGGATTCCCTATTTAATAAATGGTGCTGGGAAAATTGGCTAGCCATAAGTAGAAAGCTGAAACTGGATCCTTTCCTTACTCCTTATACGAAGATTAATTCAAGATGGATTAGAGACTTAAATGTTAGACCTAATACCATAAAAACCCTAGAAGAAAATCTAGGTAGTACCATTCAGGACATAGGCATGGGCAAGGACTTCATGTCTAAAACACCAAAAGCAATGGCAGCAAAAGCCAAAATTGACAAATGGGATCTAATTAAACTAAAGAGCTTCTGCACAGCAAAAGAAACTACCATCAGAGTGAACAGGCAACCTACAGAATGGGAGGAAATTTTTGCAATGTACTCATCTGACAAAGGGCTAATATCCAGAATCTACAAAGAACTCAAACAAATATACAAGAAAAAAACAACCCCATCAAAAAGTGGGCAAAGGATATGAACAGACATTTCTCAAAAGAAGACATTCATACAGCCAACAGACACATGAAAAAATGCTCATCATCACTGGCCATCAGAGAAATGCAAATCAAAAATACAATGAGATACCATCTCACACCAGTTAGAATGGCAATCATTAAAAAATCAGGGAACAACAGGTGTTGGAGAGGATGTGGAGAAATAGGAACACTTTTACACTGTTGGTGGGACTGTAAACTAGTTCAACCATTATGGAAAACAGTATGGCAATTCCTCAAGGATCTAGAACTAGATGTACCATATGACCCAGCCATTCCACTACTGGGTATATACCCAAAGGATTATAAATCATGCTGCTATAAAGACACATGTACACGTATGTTTATTGCGGCACTATTCACAATAGCAAAGACTTGGAATCAACCCAAATGTCCATCTGTGACAGACTGGATTAAGAAAATGTGGCACATACACACCATGGAATACTATGCAGCCATAAAAAAGGATGAGTTTGTGTCCTTTGTAGGGACATGGATGCAGCTGGAGACCATCATTCTTAGCAAACTATCACAGGAACAGAAAACCAAACACCGCATGTTCTCACTCGTGGGTGGGAACTGAACAATGAGATCACTTGGACTCGGGAAGGGGAACATCACACACCGGGGCCTGTCATGGGGAGGGGGGAGGGGGGAGGGATTGCATTGGGAGTTATACCTGATATAAATGATGAATTGACGGGTGCTGACGAGTTGATGGGTGCAGCACACCAACATGGCACAAGTATACATATGTAACAAACCTGCACATTATGCACATGTACCCTAGAACTTAAAGTATTAAAAAAAAAATGTGAGCAGATTCTAAGGTGACTGGACAGTACCAAGTGGATCTGAACAAAGCAGCCACTGACCCACCACAGCTTTTGTTTTTGTCTTGGGACATAACAGGGATTTTGTTGAATATTTAAAATACTTTCTGCTAGTTGGTAATTGTTCCTTGTTTGTTAGATATGTCAGTGTATTAAGCGTGTCCCATAAAAACTGTATGACTTCCTGTGCCACCTGAACAAGTCTTAAGAAACACCACTGGCAACAGGGAGCCATTTACCGTTTTTGAGGAAGGCCTGTAACTTGGTGGTATATGCAGGACAGAGGGAGGGAGGAGAAGATGGAAGCCATTAGGGGCTGAATCCTCTGGCTTCAGATGGATTTGGCTGGGGATGGACTCCTGGAGATTGTGAAAATGGGTCCAGTGCTGTGGGCAAGGCTGGCATTGGGCAGGGCTCTTCCTCCCAGGATAGCAGTGGGAGCCCTGCTGCCTCCAGAGCCCGAGCATGTCTGCTGGGCTGGAGGGCTGGAAACCCCAGCCCTAGGTGCACTTTCTGCTCTGTTACTGAAAGGGAGGGTCAGCTTGATTGCATTTCACGCTGTCTTTCGCTAAGGGTTTTTGTTTGAGTTTACATAAAAGTGGACTGAAGAGGCTGGGAAACCCAGAGAACACCATTGATTTTAACAGATGGATTTGGTTAGCTGTTGCTGAGCTAAAGGAGGCTTGACTGATAACCTTGTGAAAAGTCCATGTAGGATGATACACTGCCACAATTTCTTATAGCTCTGGGGTTTTAAAAACATCTTTGTGGGGAGCAAATGAAGAAGAGTTGCTGATAATCCTTGGCTTTTAAAGCACTTTCATGTATGTCACCCCATCAGTTGGGGAAAGAGCAGAAAACGTTCAAGAAATCAGACTCTCAGGAGAGGAGGCAGTTTGCCCCAGGTCACAACACATGTGATAGAACTGGAACACAAACCAGAACTTTGGGTAAATACTACTTATTAAGAACTCCCTGTGTGTTGGGTACATTATATACTCTTCTAATACAACCACCTCTAAAGTGTGTATCATTACGCCTACCTTCTGGATGAAGAAATGAGCAGAGAGGTAATGACCAGAGGCAGTTGGTGAGATGTGGGACCCGAACTGGACTTCAGGTCTGGAAAACTTGGCCTGTCTACTAGACTGTGGTCCTCCCATTCTCTCCAGGACTATATCCTCTGGTTTGCATTGCTTCAAAACAGCAGGCTTGTCATTGGAAGCAAGGAACACCTATGGAATTAGGGATTTTCTATGAAGTAAGCTGGCATTTACTTTGGCATCGGGACTGGTGAGAGGGAGGCCCTGGGGTGGCTTTATCTGCGTGGCCTTTGCCTTCTTCATCTCCTACAACTAACTGGGCATGTGGTTAAAGACAGGGTGAGTGCTTTCTTTTTGTGTGCTCACCTCCAGCTGTGTTTCCTTCCCAGCATGGGCTGTATAGAGGACATTTGGGTCTGGGACCTGGGGACCACTGGGTGGACTGGTCAACAGGAGTCTTGGGTTCTCATCCTGTTCCTGTTACTGCCCCAGAGGCACCCTGGTCACCTTCCCTCCTTTCAGGTTTCATTTTCATTACCTGTAAAATGGCGACATGAACTAGATGATCTTTTTTTTTTTTTTTTTTTTTGAGACGGAGTCTCGCTCTGTCACCCAGGCTGGAGTGCAGTGGCCGGATCTCAGCTCACTGCAAGCTCCGCCTCCCGGGTTCACGCCATTCTCCTGGCTCAGCCTCCCGAGTAGCTGGGACTACAGGCGCCCGTCACCACGCCCGGCTAGTTTTTTGTAGTTTTTAGTAGAGACAGGGGTTCACCGTGTTAGCCAGGATGGTCTCGATCTCCTGACCTCGTGATCCGCCCGTCTCGGCCTCCCAAAGTGCTGGGATTACAGGCTTGAGCCACCACGCCCGGCCACTAGATGATCTTTCTAGATAACAAGCCTATGAGTGTATTGGTGGGTGTCCTACAAGGTGAGTAGATGGAGACAGTGAATACTGTTTTTGAGGGCTTCTTATGCCCAGGATGCTGTGCTGAGCCCTTTACATACATTGTCTCATTTACATCTCATAACCTTACAAGGTGTAGGTTTGACCTGGGGCAAACTACCTCCTCCCCTGAGAGTCTGATTTCTTCAATGTTTCCTACTCTTTTCCCCCACTGATGGGGTGACATACATGAAAGTGCTTTATAAGCCAAGGATTATCAGCAACTCTTCTTCAGATGAGAAAACTAAAGCCTACAGAGCTTAAAACACTTGCCCAAGGACTCATGGCTAGTAAATGGTGACCACAGGCCAGTCTGCTCCCAACCATATGCCATATCCTGAGTGCCTCAATGGGAGTGCAGAGGATGCACCTAATCTAGCCTGACTGGAGTGGGCTGCAGTGCAGGGCAACAAGATATGACGACCTCACCAAGTTGAGAAGGAGCAGCAAAATCAACCAGATGAAGAAGTGCATTCCAGGCAGGCCAGCATGGACAAGGAACAGGAGTACCCAGGAACATGACACACTGAGCTGCTTTCTCTGGAAAATGCAAGGTCTAGACTCCAATGCCTGAGTCCCCTTCTAGCTGGACACTCCTCCATTCTGAACCACTCTTTGCTCAGGGAAGCAGGAGTCTTCGTACTGTAATCTGGATCCAGTCTGCTCATTGGCCTTTTGTAGTATTTAGCACAGTGCATGTCCCAGAACCCCCTACCCCTTTAATCAGTGGAGGCGGAGGTGAGCATACCTAGTTATGAGGCCTAATTGATGTTGGGGAGGTTCCTAGAGTGCTCGGTGAAGGGTGACCCATAAATCTCAGACACTGAAGAATTCTGCCACATCCATCACAGTGTTTAATGTCCTGATTGATCTCCAGGGTAGTCAATTTCATTTGCTTGTTTCAGGATGAATAGGCAGCCCTGCTTCCCTATGCTGCAGCCTGGGGCTCTGCATCAAATTATGCCAGCACTGTGTCCTGATAGCTTGCAATAAATTTTAGCAGCAAATGTTTCATCATTTTCCTTGGATAATTAACTATTCACCAGGATAGAATACCAAACTTTTCAGCAGTGGAGTCAAAGATATTCAGAATAGTGATGAAATCCTCACTTAGTTAATGTTAGGGAAATACAAGTTTTTGGCAAGTACTTCAGTAGTGCTCCAGTAGTACTGACCAAAGGGAGAGGAAGGAAGATAAGGTGCCTCCTGTCTGGGGGATAATGGTGCTCTCTTACCTCATTCAGAGTGACTACAGGAATGGAACAAATGGGTATGTGCAAGCAGGGATGCACTCAGGAGCAGACAGTGGCTGGGCTGGCTGATGGGACTAGGGGCAGGGCTCACTGCCACCCTCTCACACCAGACTAACAGCAGCAGCAAGAGCATCTCCTGGGCAGCCGACCTCAAAAGTGCTGAGTGTGTGTTGGCAGTGAAACACCCCAGGCTTCTCATTAATAAGGATGCTTTCTGTTTGTGTCTCCCCTGAAACATTCTCAAAGGGTTTTCCCTTCCATTACATCATTAGCTATCCCAGCAGCTCTCAGGGTGGGAGAGACAAGATCATTCCTGTTGTACACGGGGAGGAAGCAGGTCTAAGGATTTGCTTGGAGCCTGATAGCAAATCAGAAACAGGGCTGGGCTGAGAATTCAGTCTCTGCCACATCCTGTGCACAGGTACAGCAGCACCTGAGGTGGGAGGCAGGGGTGGGGGAGTGGGATGAGCAGACCTCTCTCCAGCCCTGAGATGTCCATGGTTTGGCTGTTTCAGCCCCCAGAGTTGTTGGGGGTCCTTGTGAAGCAACTCTGCACAAGTGTTGAGTGGGGCACAGGGTACTGTCAGCTTGTTAGTAAGAGGGATTCCTTGGGCCCAGATAATTTGTCAGCAGCTCCAAGAGTGGGACCCCAACTCTGTCTTCTCTCTTTAGAGGTAACTGAATAGCACCAGGGAGGAATGTGGCGACAGCACCAAGGCGGGAGCCGTGCTCTTTCGACTCTGGCTTCCGTCAAGAGCTGTCTCAGAGGGAGAAAGGAGCTCCTGAGTTGAATTTCAGGTGGACACCCACCAGGTAAAGAGAATTCCAGGCCACTAGCCTCTAGCCACACAAGTTCCCTCCCAACACTCCTGTCTGTGGGACTTGATCTGAAAAGCCACACTTTGGGTTGGAAACCTTGCCCAGGGCTGGCTGGAGAGGGGCCTGTTGTGCCACTCAGGGAAGGCCTTATGGCTGCCCCATCCTGGGTGGGATTTGGGCTGGGACTGCAGACTCTGGCCCAGCTCCCCTGTGGACCAGTCACCAATACTGCTGGCTCTGAGTCCTGATTTCTTATTTTGGCTTTCCTGGTGGCACCTGGTTTGATTCCGGGCAGCTCATCTCACATCTAGCATGGCATATAATCCAGCCAGACCTGGGTTTGAATCCTGCCACTACAGCTCACTAGTTAGCTGTGTGCCCTTGGGCAAGCCCCTGAATGAATCCATGGCTGTCGTTTTCTCCTCCGTAAAGCAGGGAAGATAGCGCCCACTTTCCAGGGCTGTGCTAAGGAGGGAAGCCTGTGAAGAGCACCTGTCACAACATGCAATGCAGACGTGGGAGTCATTTTTGTTACCACCCTCTTGTTCTAGCAGGAGACAGTGGCTTTTACCAGACCCTCCCTTCAGGGACAGCCCAATGGCTCCTCTGGGCCACCAGAGTGGGTTCTCTAAAAGGGTGGAGGAGAATGGGGAGCCATTTCCCAGAGCTGTAAACCTCCCAGGGAGTGCTCAGGCTCCATCTCCCCCAGCCCCCAGCTGCCCGCCAGCCATAACTGTAGGATATGGTGCCCAGGGGAGCCATGAAAGGTGAAGCTTTTACCTCCATCTCCTGCACTCCAGGCCCCCAGGCCCTACCCTAGGACTTGCTGTGGGATGGGCTGGAGGAAGGGCTCTTGAGTCCGCAGAAAGGACTGCCATGTTCCTGGCTCTGGCATCCTTCTCTATGCTCTTGGTGCCAGGCACAGCCATCCTGTCTCATGCTCAGACACCACAGACTGGACATGGTGGCATCTCCTCCAACGCTCAGCTCCCCCGAGTCCCATCAGTCAGGTGTCCCCAGCGTCTCCTCCACCACCGCCACCTTCATCCTGCCTGCCCATGTGCAGCCTTGTTCCCTCTCCTCTGGACACGGGCCCCTCCCTCTGGCTCTTCTCTGCAACTACCAGAAGACTCTGTGGGAGCCCTTCCATAGTGCTTTATCTCTAGGGAGAACATCTGGGTCGGCCTGGCATCCAAGGCCTCTGGTGAGCAGCCTCACCTGTCCTTTTCCAGGTGGCTCTCATGTGGTCTCTTCCCCCTCCTACCCATGCCATCCTCTTCCTGACACCAAACTTCTTCCTGTTCCCAAACCCTCTTCCTTGCCTAGCTCACTGCTGTTCCTCTGCTTGCACTGTTGTCCCGCCACCCTCCTCCTGACATTCCTTTTTTTTCCCCTTTAAGTGGTTTAACAACTGACATCAAGTCAGGGAGACAATCAAAAATTCCCTGCTCACATTCTCTGGAAGTGGGCCAGTTTTGTAGCTCAGTGTTGAAACTACCCCTAAAGACTGCTCTCCTCTTCAGCGACAAACAGAAGAGCTGATCTGGTATACTTACTCTTTTAAAATCGCCTTTAAATGTTTCCTCCACTGTGAAGCCTTCAGATGTCCCCAGGCAGGTAAGTAGCTTCCTCTGTCTGTGTGTACTGTCTTAATGCTGTGACTGTTGTGGACTCTGGACTTGGGGACCCCCTGTTATCTCTGTCCCCAGCCTCTATCTGTGAGGCAGTTCAAACACAACATGAAGGCTGAACAACAAGTGCTCAGCAGGGTCTCACCTCACAGCAACCTGTAAATACCCCAAGAAATCCGCTTCTAAACATGGAGTTCTGGCCGGGCCCGGTGGCTCATGCCTGTAATCCCAACACTTTGGGAGACTGAAGTGGGCAGAGCCCAGGAGTTCCAGACCAGCCTAGGCAACTTGGCAAGACCCCATTTCTACAAAAAACACAAAATTTAGCCAGGCATGGTGACGTGCACCTGTAGTCCTAGCTACTTGGGAGGCTGAGATGGGAGGATCATCTGAGCCTGGGAGGTTGAGGATGCATAAGCCATGATTATGCCACTGCATTGTAGCCTGGGCAACAGAGCAAGACCCTGTCTCAAAAAAAAAAAAAAAACAAAAACAAAAAAATAGGCTGGGCACAGTGGCTTACGCTTGTAATCCCAGCATTTTGGGAGGCCAAGGCGGGCAGATCACCTGAGGTCAGGGGTTCGAGACCAGCCTGGCCAACATGGTAAAACTCCGTCTCTACTAAAAATAGAAAAATTAGATGGCCATGGTGGCACTCGCCTATAATCCCAGCTACTTGGGAGGCTGAGGCAGGAGAATTGCTTGAACCTGGGAGGTGGAGGTTACAGTGAGCCGAGATCACACCACTGCACTCCAGCCTGGGCAACAGTGAGACTTTGTCTCAAAAAAAAAAAGTGGAGTGCCTATAAAACAAAACACAACAAAGAAAAATAAAAACAGTGGAGCTCTCTAGAGACCCATTTCCTAGGGGACAAACTGAAGAGAACAGCCACCACTTGCCTAGCATCTTCCCCATGGCATCCCTCCCCATCCTGTGGTTCTTCCCTGGAGTAGGAGTCCTCAGCAGACATTAGTGCTGGCAGTGGGGCTTGCAGCTCCCCCTGGCATGGGGCCAGGTTCATGTGCCTGTGAGGTAGCAGCACTAGCCCCAGAGCTGGGACGATGGAGCTCTGCAGAAGGCCAGTCACAGCACAGCAAGGTGAGCCTGGAGGAGGAGGGTGGCCATTTCTAGTCCAGTCGGTGGAGATCACCAGTTACCAAGGATCTCTGCCCTACAGCTTACAAACCAAGTAATACCCTCCATTCCATCAAGTGGCAAAAGCCAAGTGACTGCTTTGCTTCCCAAAGCTCTAAACCTGGGAACCCCAGGGCCTGGCATGGTGCCAGCAGATTTGGGCCTGTTGCAGGGCCTGTCATTAGAGTTCAACCTCAGAAAGTTTCTTCAATCTCTCTGAGCCTCAGGTTCTTCAACTATAAAATGGGGTTAGTGATACCTGCCTCATAGCATCACTGGAAGGGTTAAAGGAGCCCATGTGGGTAGGGACCTTGGCCCACTGCCCAGTGATGGACACTATGACAGTGCTGCTGGTGATGCCTCAGGACAGCTACTCTTGCCCTTTGCAAAAGTTTCCCCTTGGTAGGTCTTCTAATTACACCCCAAGAGTGACTCAGTTGGATGTTGCCACCTTTAGCACTTTTTTTGACAACTGTTCATCACCCCATGAATCAGGAGGGTGCTCTTTGCCAGCACGTGGTAGTTTCCTTCCCTTTCTTCCAATTCGGCCATCTTTCCCAAGTGGCTCCATGCCAGGCCTGTGGGGTTCTAATGGGGCTTAGGCCCGCTCATTGCTCTTGAGCCTGGGAGGCAGACAAGGAAGCAGGTGCTGACCAAGCCAGGGGCGTGGTGCACTGTCAGGTGAGTCCGGGGTGGGGGGGGTCACAGGAGCTCCAAGGACACCCAGCCTAGTGGTGAGGGCAGGCAGGACACACGGTGAGAATAACCCAGACCAAGGTAGAGGGGAGAAAGAACAGGCTAGACAAAGGCATAGGAGGACAGCCAGAGGGGCAAGAAAGTCAGCTTACCAAGGGGCTGAGTCACACTCAACGTTCTCTCAAGGCAATGGGAGCCCTTTAAAAAATTATGTCTTCTCGCCGGGCGTGGTGGCTCACACCTGTAATCCCAGCACTTTGCGAGGCCGAGGCAGGCGGATCACGAGGTCAGGAGATCGAGACCATCCTGGCTAACACAGTGAAACCCCGTCTCTACTACAAATACAAAAAATTAGCCAGGTGTGGTGGCAGGTGCCTGTAGTCCCAGCTACTCGGGGGTGCTGAGGCAGGAGAATGGTGTGAAGCCGGGAGGCGGAGCTTGCAGTGAGCCGAGATTGCGCCACTGCATTGCAGCTTGGGCAACAGAACGAGACTCTGCCTCAAGAAATTAAAAAAAAAAAATTATGTCTTCTCCCCTCCCCCGCCATATAAAAGAAAACATGATGGTCATAAACACAAAACCCCTTGGAGGCTTTTAAGCAGGGGTGCTGAGGCTTAGCTGCCTGGGAAGATGCACTGGGAAGGGTGAAATCAGAGGCCGTGCAAAGAGGAGGTGGCTGCAGTCCAGTCCGGCAAGGGGCCTGGGTCTCAGCAAGGCCGTGATGGGGGCCAGGAACAAGCAATTTGGAGGGTGGAATGACCAGGATTCACGACTGCTCATGGGACGAGCAGGGAGTCTGGGATGCCATACGCATCTCTAACTGGGTGGATGGTGGTACCCTGGCTGGAAACCACCCTGGACGCTTCACCTGGGTTAGCAACCAAAGGAAAACCTCCACCAACTGGGACTCTCAGTGCAGCTGGTTTTTATTATTAAAGCCAAGGTTGGAAAATGATTGTCCCCCTGCCCCCTAGGACCCTCCCACCCACCTCTAGATTGATCCCTTTATATCCTGTGAAGGTGAAAACTAGATTTGTCTTGAAGAGACTCAGAAACGCTCATGCTGGAATGAGAAAATGAGGACAAATGACATAGGCTCAGATGGTGGTCTCCGTGTGATTGTGTTGGACTCCACCCAGGATTCCTGGGAAAGACGGCTTAGGGGTGGGGCTGGACAGCCCCTGCTCACAGTGCTGTTCCCTAGAGTCCGGGGTGGGCGTCAGGAACGAAGGCAACGGAAGAGGCTGAGCTGGCCCCCCGCACTCTACCCTGCTGAAGCTGGGCCACAGGCTGGTTTTTGTAAAAATGGTTAAAAAGAAAACCCAGCCACGAGCACCACCCTCCCCTGAGCAGGGTGAGAAGAGGCGCCAGCTCTGGGCTTTGAGGTCTGAAGCTTGTGGCCTCCTGGCCTGGCGTCGCCTCCCTGGAGGCAGGCAGCACCCTGAGGGAGGCCAGGTGGGCTCCTGGGCCCCGCATGTGGCCCTTGGCAGCCTCCAGGGTCCCAGGAGAGCTTTGAGATGGCTGTCTCCCCTCCTCCCACCCAGCCCATGGCAGGCTCTAGGCCTCAGGGACCCTGTGCAACTTTTGCTCTTTGGATTCCAAAGATCTGAACTTGTCCTCCAGCACGGGAACAGTGGGCTGGAAGTGGATGACAGGCCTGATCTGAAAGACAGTGAAGCCCTCCTGGTTCTTCTGGTTGAACAGACTTACCCTGTGTTCCAGCTCGGGGCTGGTTTGGGCCGAGCCTGCTGGGCTGGGCCGGGAGAGGGGGGCTGGGTCCAAGGCCCTCTGGGATGGGCAAGGGTCCTCTGACAGGGAGGACAGCAGGTCCTGAACTGTGGCCTCCTCCACCTGCTGCTGGGGTGGCAGCGGCAGGGGAGTGGGGCCCAGTTCAGAGGATGGCTCCTCGCGGGCGGTGCTGCAGTCTGTGGAAGAGCCCAGCGTCTGGCTGCTGTCACTCTGGGCCCGGGTGACCGAGCTGCGGGAGGCACTCTCAGAGGTGGCGCCGGTGCCATTACCGCCAAGCTTGAGGGGCATGTCCAGAGAGAAGAGGTCCGAGGAGATGTTGGGCTGGTGGATGTCTATTGCAGCCGTGGTGACCATGCACACGGCTGCATCTGGGACACCGCTGTCTGCAAGGAAGGAGGGGATCTCGGTCACACTTCAACCTCTGCCACACCTGGGGGCCCTGAAGAGGGCAGGTGTGAGCTGGGCGGTGGGCAGTCAGTGTGGCTAGGCTGTAGGACACCATGCCTTTGTGGAGGGAGGCCTTGGTAGAACTCCCTCCCAGTTCTCCAACATCACTGCCCTGCTTTGAGGGAGATTATGCCTCCCCATCTTGTTAAACTCAAGTGTAGGCATGTGACATGCTTTGGCCAGTCACCCATGAGAAGTGACCTCTGGCACTTCTGGGCAGAAGCTTTATGAGCCGGTGCTTTACCCTGGCAAATGTTCTAGAATATATGGTGACTGTTCTGTCAACTGGATGCTGAAGTAACGGTGATGACCTGGGAGCAGAGCCCCCAGCCAACCTGCAGTGGGCTTTTGTGGCTTTATTTAAACCATTGAGACGCAGGGTTATTTGCCACAGCTGCCTAACCTAGCCCATCCTAACTCAGGAAGCATGGTGTGCCAGGGCAGGGAACTTGGGTTCCATGGTCTGAAGAATGACTCAGTTTCAGATGGGCTGGCAGGGGTGGGGGCTGCGGAATGGGATGATCAGAGCCTGCTTAGCGTGCATCACAGGGTCACAGGACGCTCAGAGCTTTTTGCTCTAGGTGAGAGTACCACGGGGCTGACCTACAGAGGGTGCAGGGTGGGGAGGTTTCTCCCCAGAGTTGTGGAGGACTGGGAGAGAGGTCTGGGCTGGAGACAGTGGTCTTTGAAACCAGCATATTGGATGAGGCTTTGAGGGAGGAGAGAAGAGGGATGAGGCCTTAGGGAGGCTAAATTGTGGAAAACCAAAAATTCAAATGCATTATTCACATGGCCCAACATAATATTCTAGCCTTACAATGGAGCATACAAGGTTTTGGGGGCTGTGAAATTCAAACTCAAGAACTGCATGTGGAACCCTGAACTGGAAAGGGGGCTATGGAGGAACAAAGACACCAAAGGCCTCAGCATTATTTTAAAATTCAATCTTTCCCATAAGTAAAAACCACTGGGCTTCCCTGAGGTTTTTTTCAAGTGCAAGAACATCCAGCAGGGATGTACCCGAGGCCTGCTGCTTCTCACACCCTGGGGTGCTGTGGCACCTCAGCCTCCACTGTGCCCACCTTGACAGGTGTGGAGGTGGGGGGCACTGAGGTCACTTGTAGTTCTGGATTCTAACCCCCTTCCCATTTCAGGGTTCCACATGCAGTTCTTACGGGTGATCACAGAGCACCCCTATCCTGGCACCTGCAGGCTCAGCCCCTGGGCACCCCCAGCTCCAGTGCTGGAGTTTGCTGGAAGCTGAAGCTCTGATATTTTAACCTTGAGCACTGCCTGCAATTATGGTTCACAGGCACCAGGTGATGGGCATGCTCTGAAGCCAGGCCGAGTTGTCTCTGCCCTCGGGTTTAGGGGTTGCTGGGGTTCTGGCACATGTAGAACAGCCCCAACCCAGACTTACCACTGCTGGGCCCATTGTAATACTGACTGATGTAGCTGTTCATGTCGTCCTTCACCATGGCTTCTACAGAGGTGGGGACAGAGAAGGGTGAGTGCATCAAGTTCATTCTCTTCCCCTTATACTCCTGTTCCCACCCCCACAGCCATAACAGAAGGCTTCTGTCTCACAGAAGCTCTTGGTGTGTGTGACGGGAGCTGCCTCCTGGTTCTCCATGGGGACTGCCTGTCTCACCTGCCCCAGGGGCTGGACTGCACTGGGTGCTGGGGGACCCAGGTTCTGATGAAGCATCTGCCTTAGTACTGACCTGGACAGACCCCTTCCCCTCTGTCCCGTTTCCCCATCTCTGAGATAAGGGGTGTGGAAATAACTTCTCAGGGCTTTTCCTTGTCTGGATGGCCTGAGCCTTCATTGCCTGAACTTCTCAAGGGCACTGGAAACACTGCCCTCGGTAGAGAAGCCTTGAAATCCCATCTGCAGGAATACACAGCCAGCCACAGGGCTGATTTGCCATCCAGACAGCCCCCCGTGGCTCGATCCATCTGACAACTCCAGCGTTCCCTGCAGTACAAGAACAGACCTGGGGAGGTGGGGTGCTGGGGATCTCCACCACCTGCACTGTTCCTGCATATAGTAGGTACTCAGTACATAATTACTGAGCAAATTACAGAAGGGGAGGTGAAAAGCTGTCCATGTCAAGGGGGATGGGAACAGGGTCTTAAATATTGACCAGCCTGGGCAACACAGGGAGACTCCATCTCTACAAAAAAATTTTAAAAATTAGCTGGGCATGGTGTTGCACACCTGTGGTCCCAACTACTAGGGAGGCTGAGGTGGGAGGACTGGCTGAGGCTGCAGTGAGCTGTGATCACACCACTGCACTCCAGTCTAGGTGACAAAGTGAGACCCTGTCTTCAAATAAATAAGGAATCTTGGTTCACCTCCTGAGAGAAGCAAGGAGGGAATGGGAGGAGAGTTGAGATTTTCAGAGTGGCCTGAGAGTGGGAGGAAAGCCAAGTGCTCGGAGACCCCAAAAGCCATCCTAAGAGCTAGGCCTTGTTCCAAGGGCAGCAGGTCAGTGAGGGGCCACAGGAAGGTCTGAACTTGGTCAGGTGTGATTGGGAGAGGCCACCCCCAAAGTTGTGGCAGGAAGACCAGAGACTGCAATGCCCAGGGTGGGGTCAGGCACCAGAAAGCCCTCAGCACGGGAGGGCTGAGGGATGTCCTCTCTCTCCCATGGAAGTCTGGAAGTGCTCCAGGGCTGCCCCTAGAGCCCGAGTCTGCACCCCCAGGAGCTTCTCTGAGGAATGGCATCAGCAGACCCCCTGGGTTCTGAGAGCCCTTCCCAGGCACACCTGTGAGCTGCAGAAGCCAGTGTGCCCTGACCCTGGGAGGCTGGAGGCAGCACAGCAGGGCCTGGCTCTTAAAAGCTTTTCTGGCCTCTTTTGATCTTTAAATGCCTGCAGTCAGAGGTATGTTTTGCACTAATGCTGGGGTTGAGGGAGGGAGGGCCCCGGGCTGGCTCCAGGCCCTGATCCTCATCAGCCAGCTACACTTTTCTTGCAGCTGGGCATCCGTATTCTGTGTGTACTGCCAATGCTGTCTAGCCTGGCTGCCACCCTGGGAAGCCAGGGGTAACTGATCCCTGCAAGCTGGAGGCTCAGGACCTCCAGGCCCTATGGGCCAGGTTGGGGGATCTGGTCAATCTTGGTTTTATCCTGAGACCACACCTGCAGGGACTCCAGAGGGCCATGTGATGTGAGTAGGACAATGAGCTCAGCTAAAGCATCCACAGACCAGCGAAACTTTAACCCAAGAGCCACTTGCAGGAGGAGGCCAGGGTAAATGGGAAAATCCCAGATGCTGAGTTCTTGTCCTTGTGCTGCCACTGGCCTGCTATGGGGGCTCAAGCAGGTCCCATCCCCTCTCTGGGCCTTTCTTCATCTGTACCCCGATGGCACTGGTGAGGCTCTTTCAGATTGTGATGGGGCCAGGCAGATGGTTCTGAAGTTCCAAGAGGTGACGGAATCACAGTGGAGTGTGAAGGGACTAGAGGCATCTTGGCCAGTCCCCAGTGCAGGAGTCCCCTGGATGCCAGCCTGAGAGGGCTGTCTCCACCGCAGCCTGCACACCTCTAGGAAGGGCGTGCCTGCCTCTTTGTGGAGCAGCTCTGGTCATCAGCTCCTGGGCAGCTTCTCATTCATCTGTGCTCAGTGGAGTCACAGTGAGCCCACCCTTTGCCATGTATTGAGCCCAGGTGTCCCTGCCTGTGGGGAGCACAGTCAGGGCCTCCCGGGACGGACGTCAACTCCTGGTCAAACGGCCCATTAGCATTTAATCAGGAAGTGCCTACTATGTGTGAGGCTTACAGGTCCTGGTCCTGCCTTCCACACAGGTACCAAGGACAAGCCTATTTCTACTCACGGTCTCTATGACAGCCCTTCCACCACCTAAAAAGCCCCTCACATCCCTCCTGGGAAGTCTCCTTTCCTTGGAAAGCCCCTGTGCATTCTCTGCCCGCCCCTGGTTTCCCAGCCTTTCCACCCTGAAGGCTTCACTATGGACTCCAGCTGCGACCAGAATGGGAGGAGGGACGCAGGGAGGGACTAGTGTTTACTCTCAAAGCTCCAGACGCAGGGGTCCACAGTTCACACACTGATCTCCCTGCCCCTGTGCTGCAAGGCCGTGATTATTGAATAGACTGTGCCAAGTGCACCAAGATCCGATGTGATCACACTGCCCTAATGCACCCTCACAGCCTCCGAGCGTGTTCAGAAACCACCCTCCTCTGCCAACTCATGTGGAGCTTGTGGCCAGCATAGACGCCCAGGTCTTCTCTGCAGGAGCTGAGAGGCCAGGCCAGGCCTTTCCCACCCTGTACTCATGTAACCCCCAAGGAGGGCTCATCACCCTGGGCAAACGTCAGCTTGCTGGGCTCAGCCCAGAGGGTCAGCTTGCTGGAGACATCCTGAGTCCTGGCTCAGCCCACCAAGGTATTAGATCGTTCTGCTTTCTCTGTGTTGTCTACATAATTGAGGAGGCTCACATCTTCATGCAAGCTGTTGATAAAAATAACCTAAGCCAGGTGACCTTCAGCCTAGACATCCCTCCTGAGCTTTGGACTGGTCTGGCCAACTGTCCCTGGACAACTCCTGGCTGGCCTCCAGCTACCTCTGACTCAACATGTCCAAAATAGAACTCGGTTTATCCATCCTCCTCCATGGCATCCATCTTGGTGACTGGTTCCTGGCACTTTTTAGTGCCTCTCTCTTACTAACAACTTGATTTCCACCGAGTCTGTGACCAGTTGAGGGAACCCTGGCCCTGTGACCAGTCTTAGATCAGACTTCACGGACACTGTTGGCTTCACACAGGGCTGCCCACCTTCCATCTAAGAATAAGCCCCTGCCCCCAGGGGTTTGCTTTGATTCAGCCCTGAGGAGCCCTAGAGACGTGCAGGAAGAACCCACGGGACCGTGCTGTGCAGCCCTTGGAGGGGCAGGAAAGAATGGGCACAAACACAGGCTTCAGAACAAAACAGACCCAGGGCCAACCCAGCTCTGCAGGGCACGTGCTGTGTGGCCTTAGGAAGATCCCTTAGCCACTCTGAGCTTCAGCTTCTTCATCCATAAAACGGGGATAGCAAATGCCTACCCTACTGGTGAACTGGTAAGAGTCACTGAGATCATGAATGTTTAGCCCAGGGCCATCCCTTGCCTCCCTGAACCCCTGGCTCCAAAGTCTCAGTGCTTTCTGTGGCAGCTGCTCTCTGCTGCTCGGCGCCTTTCTTCCCAGGGTGTGAGCACTTTGCAAACCCAACCTGACTAATCCTCCTAAAGCCCATCAAGTGCAGTGGTGCCAGCGCTCATTATGTATGTTTTACCCCTTGGGTGGAGCCCCCGACCTGCCCAGCCAGGAGGCAGAGGTGGAGAGAAAGGGTGGTGAGTCAGCTGGGCCAGGCTTCCTGGAGCTGGTGTGGACTGGCCAGGCTGCGTGGACTCTGGTGTGGCAGAGGGGCATGAGGCGCCAACCACATGCCCTGTGCAGACCCAGGCCCCAAAGCCCAAGGCAAGGCCCCGATTCCTGGTTTGGGCTCCTACTCCCAAACTCCAACTTGCTCTTCCATGGCTTGGCAGCCCTCACCAAGGGAAGGCACTACTATTCACTGAACTCCTACTGTATACGAGGGATGAGAGCTGCACATATGACTAAATGCTCAATCCTTCTCAGTGAAGAACTTCAGCACCTGTTTCATTTTGGAAACACTAAGACTGAGACAGGACCAGCTACATAATTTCTAGGTCCCTTGTTTAAAAAGTATTAAGAATTTCAAGAGGGTAACAGCAGAGCAGTGAACCAAAGTTAGGGCCCTGTGTGATCACACAGGTCATGCGTCCATGAAGCCAGCCCTGATCACAGAAGTAACTTGTTCAAAGCCAAGTTGAAATTCAAACCCAGACCTGAGTCCTAAACCCATGTCCCTCTGGTTGCTTCAAGTGCTACTTTGTGTGAGGCTCTTTCAGATCTAGTCCTACAGCCCTGGGGTTCCTGGGGTCCCCGATGTCCCGGTCAGGCCCACACATTTGGAGGCCAGTGGAGAGTCTTGCCTTCATGATCACCAAGGCCTGCTCCTCTCCAAGGACAAGCACTGGTGCCAGCTCAGCTCCCTCCCCTGGGGCTGCCTGGTGGAGGGCAGGCACAGAGCAGGCTGGCCGCATGCACTCCTGCAGCAATGTCTCTGGATGCTGCAACAGCGTAGGGGACATGAAGGTTCCCTGTGATATATGGTGAAATCCGTGGCACTCCCACCAGGGGCTGTAATTCATAAGTTATGGGCGAGCTTCAAGACTAATAAATTTGGGAGAGAAGTATTAATGACTACACAGGGGCACTGTGAACTTGGCAGGCCCCAAAGCCTGGAACTCTGCAGCCTAGGTTTTAAAAATGATTTGTGCTAGAGCAAGTCTAAACAGAAGCTGCTTGGCGTTGTGTGACTGTGACCTGCTGGCAACTGTTGAGACTGTGGAGCCGCTTCCTCCTCATGGCTGGGGCTGGCACCCCGCCCTCCTGGGCTGCCCTCCCCAACCCTGCAAGACACAGGGCCCTCCTGAGGCTCTGTGACTCACGGCTCACGTCTGTAGGTTAATCCCTGGATTGTCTGTGTCCTGTGCATGAGGTGGGCCTCAGAGCCTCACTGGCCTGAAGGTCACAGTTAGTTAGCAACAAGCACTGCCCTTACTTCATCTCTAGAGTGGCCTACAGTGCTCTCAGCTTGTCCAGCCATAATTTCTAATGTCATGAAAATCCCTCCCTGGACATAGTTCCTGGTCAAGGAGAGATCAGCTGGGGGATGCCCTGTGTCCCTGGACCATGCAAGGCTGTGAATCACGCGTGTCCCTCGCCAGCCCCATGTTCTGCCCTCTGCCTTGGAGGCACTGGCTTTGCTGTTGATGCTCTGGGGCTGGCTGTGAAACAATGTGCGGAGGGAGCTGCCTAGGCTGGGGCAGGCAGCATCCACAGAGCCGGGAGGTACCCAGGGGATGCCCCAGAAGCAGGGAAGAGTGGGCAGGGGCGACCCCAGGGCTGGACGGAGAGGCATCTGCACCTGCTCCTGGGGTGCATGTCTGGCACCTCTATGGGAGGCCTGGGCCTGCCCTATCCAGATATCCCCTACCCTAGTTTCCAGAAGGGTGAGCAGGGACACTGCAGACCCTGTGACATCCTGCTGGTGACACATAGCTGATCAGTTTCCCCAAGTGGCCTTCAACTCTGACCCGATTTCTCCCTTCTGCCCCTGCCCCCCTCCTCCTCCTCTTCCTCCTAGAAGTTGCCCACCATGGGCATTGCAGAGAGAGGAGGAGCAGGAGGGCCAGGCAGGACTGAAAGCTTCAGAGCACTCCTAGAACGTGCAGGAGTATTTTAAAGGCTGGTTTGTTTGTGGAATCTCCAAGCCCAGATCTTGGCTCCCCTGTGGGCTCAAATGTGGCATCTGGCATTCAGGGTCTTGTAGGTCATTGGCTGAGGGACAAGGGCTGTGCTGTTAGCTCTAAAGCCAATGACCCTGATGAGAGAGACAAAGGAGGTACTGCAGAGAGCAGCCATACCGGGAGTGCTGAGACCTGCAGAAAGAACATCACAGGGCAGGCCCAAGCCCCAGGTGAGGTGCAGCCTCAAGACTGGCTGTGGGCAGAGCCAGGAGGCTGTAACAGAGGAAGATCCTGGAATGGGCTGTGAGATTGTAAATCTGCTCCTTTCATCCTTAGAAAGCCAGGCAAAGTGGGCAAAAGTTGTTCCCACCTTCCAGAAGAACTTTCAAAAAGAGTAAGAAGGCAGATTCCACAAGCACCAGCCTTGGGGCTGAAAGCCAAGTGTGGGGTTTCCGGGGTGAACTACTGCTGACTGGCCTCAGCTCCCAGAGAAGACGCAGGGCTCCACAGCAGGACAAGTGATGTCAGAGAGCCTTATTTTGTTCTTTGATCAGTTACCGGCTTGAAGATTACATTCAATGCAACAAACTCTATGGAGAAATGGCTGAGGCAGGCCCTGAAGTAAGTTTAGAGGGGAGACACACATAAATGCTCATGGCAGCGAAGCAGGATCCAGACCTGGGAGTTGGTGTAAGGTTGCCAGGGAAGGGTGTGGAGATCTGGGAGCTGACTCTAAGATGGGTTCTAAGCATGAAGAGAAGTCTGGTAGGCAGGTTGGGCCATCCCGTGAACAGCATGCAGAGACTCAGAGACCGCACAGAACATTTACAGAACTCAAAGTTCCATTCCTCTAGAGTGAAAGGCAAGCTGGGAAGGCAACCCAGGGCAAGATCATCAGGGGTCTTATGTGCCTGCCTCCTCTTAAGGGTTGAATGGATACTCCCTCTTCATTCATATGTTGAAGCCTTAACCCCAAGTACCTCAGGATGTGGTCTTGGAAAGAAAGCGGTTGCAGATGTCATTAGTTCAGATGAGGTCCTTATATGACTGGGGCCCTTATAAAAAGGGGAAATGTAGACCCAGACATGTGCATAGGGAGGACGCCATGTGCAGATGAAGACAGAGCAGGGGGATGCTACTATAAGCCATGGACGCCGAGGACTGCCAGCCACCACCAGGAGCCAGGGGGAGACCTGGGACGGATTCTCACTCCCAGCCCCCGGAGGGAAGCAACCATGCCCAACCCTGATCGTAGGTTCCAGCCCCCAGCACCGTGAGACAATACATTGCTGGAGTTTGTGCTAGCCAGTCTGTGGCATTTTGTTACGGTAGTCCCAGCAAACTAACCCACCAGCCTAAGGGGCATGGGCTTTTTCCTGAGGGACACAGGGAACCAGGAAAGATGGAAGTCGGGGAGTGGTGTGAAAGATTTTTGGAACAATCACGGTATGGTGGGGTAGGGGAGACTGCAGAGGGGAGAGGAGACTGCAGAGGGCAGGGAGCTGGGCAAGGTCCGGACATAACAAAGGCTGAATGATGAAGATGAAGAAGGGGACTGTTTCGATTAATCAGGAATTGGCAATGGGTTGTGAATCAGGACCTACGAAGCCCTGGAGTAAAGGCAGGAATCAAACAAGCTACATATGAACACTGATGACTACGAAGTTCTACGAAGTTCTGCACGAGGCTACAAAAAGCCTGTTGCCCAAGGCAGGGCTGCCGGGACACACGGCTCGGATGAGCTGTGTGGGGAGCACATGAGGCTGGGTCAGCTATGAGCTCAGCCAAGTGGTCCCCACAAACTCAGGAGCCTTCTGGCTGCATCGTGGGGGTCCCGGGTCCAGAAAAAAAAAGCAAGAGTGCCCCTCTCAACATTCTGCCTTGGGCTTGCAGCACCCCAGTAACTGCATTCAGTTGTGGATGTTACTCTGAAAGGGACCAAAACACTGGAGAGCTCTGGGAGGAGGCAGTACAGCAAGAACTTGGAGAGCATGTCCCCTGAAGGTTGACTGTGGGAATGCAGGTGACGTCCCTGGAGGAGAAATAATCTCTAAATGGTCTCAGCTGGGATGGCACTGCCTGTGCGTGAAACCCATGGCCAGCAGGGAGGCAGGGGCAAGGGACCAGGCCTCAGTGCAGTCTGAGGAAGAATTTTCTTACAGGCAGAGCCGTGTGGAGGTGGGGTGGTTCCCCAGGGAGATATGAAGCACTTATTCTTAGAGGAGGGCAAGCTGAGGCTGCATGGCTCATGGCAGGGAGTTATAGAGGGGATTCTCACATCAGCTGAAGGGGTGGACCCAAAAGTCCCTTCTAGCCCCCAAATCCTATGTTTCCAAGATCTGAAGATCTCTCAAAAGAGTGGCTGGACACAGTGGCTCATGCCTATAAACCCAGCACTTTCAATGGCTGAGGCAGGAGGATCCACTTGAGGCCAAGAGTTTGAGACCAGCCTGGGCAACATAGCAAGACCCCATTTCTACAAAAATAAAATAAAAACATTAGTTGGGTGAGATGGTGTACACCTATGAACCCAGCTACTCAGGAGGCTGAGGTGGGAGGATCACTTGAGCCCAGGAGTCTGAGGTGGCAGTGAACTATTATGATACCACTGCACTCCAAGAGTGAGACCCTGTCTCAAAAAAAAAAAAAAAAAAAGCGACCATTCATTTCCCAAAAGCTGTTTGCAGTATGTTGCAGTGCCTTACAGCCCTTAGAGCTTTCTCACACCCATCGGTTCCTCATACGTCCTGAGAGGCAGACGAACTGAGGAGTCCATTTTACAGAAGGGAACACTGAAGCCTGGAGTCATGGAGCTGGGGAGTGGCAGAGACTGGAGCTCAGGCCTCTTGCCTCCCGACCTGCTCAACTTGCCCGGCTGTCTCCTCACTGCCCTGGAGGGGACATGGCATGCCAAGGCAGAGTGGCTCCTGGATGAAGCTGGGGTTTTTGGGTCCCATAGCCCGAATTCACAGTCCAGCGCCACCATTTCCTGGCTTGGGTGGCCCCGTGCAATTCCCGAAACCTCTGAGCCTCGCAGCAGCCCTGTGAGGAAGCCTCAGTACTGCTCCTATTTGACAGCTAGCAAAACTAAGCCCCCAAGAGACTCCCATCACATAACTGGCTGATAGCAGAGTTGGGATTTGAATCTAGAAATAACTCCCTTCCATACATGACCCTCCCTTGGACTGTGGCTTGTGTTCCCATCTCCACTGACATCACCATCCCATGAATTCTCACTGTCTGCAAGGCTCAGGCTCTGGGCTGCTGTGGCCCCGGGCCTGGACTTATTTGGGCCCCAGTAGGTGGCAGTCCAGTAGGAAGCCCCAGATCTCTGTCTGGAAGCCTGGCTCTGCCACTTATTAGCGATACGCCTTTGGACGGCTTTCCTGGGTCTCAGTTTCTTAGCCATACAACAGGAAAGTCACACCTCCTCCTCCGGCTGCCGCGAGGACAGGGAAGACACCGCACACAACGTGCGCCGGTGGCCACAGGCATGAAATGGGGAGGAGTCATTTCTAGTTTGGGTCGCTGGCTGGACTACATGCTCTCTCCTGGGCTCTGACAGGCAGTACCGAGGCTACGGATCTGAGGGTGTTCCCCAGTCATGAGTTAAGGAGGGGCACATACTTGCAAGGAACCCCACCCACTCTGCGCACGGTCCCGGGGCGCGAGAGGGAGGCGAGGGGCACCCCTGGCCATGGCACTCTGGGGCTGGGTGGAGATGCAGGCTTACCTTGCGATGGCTGCAGCTCCTCCACGACGCTCTCGGTCGCTGTCTCCTCGTCCCACGTGCCGGCCTCCACCACTTTGAAGCGGCTGCGCGGCTGGCTGAGCACGTGCGGGGCCTGGAGCGCCGCCTCGCGCTCCGCAGCCAGGTCCAGGTCCTGCTGCGCCAGGTGTGCGCGCAGCTGTCGGATCTCAAACTGCGGAGAGAGAAGGGCGGGACTGCATCAGCCGGCGGGGGGCCTCCAGCCTGACCTCTGGGCGCTTTGCTCCCGCATGGGGGCGGAGTGGGGAGGACTGGGCTGAGCCTCCTACGGCTGGATGATTCCTTAGGAATCTCCCAGCATCGCGGTTGGCAAGAGCTTCTTAGGGTTGCAGAGCCTTTTCCAACCTGTACGATCCTGTGTCTCAGGTGCCTTGCAGTCTGGCCCCCATCTTACGGATGCCCGGGAGAGGAAACACAACGTGTTTCCTTTGTGGAAAGGTCACTGGACGGGGAGTCGGGAGCCCTGGGTGCAAATTCAGTTCTAGCTCTTCGCACAGATGTGTGACCCCAAGGGGTGCTTGACAACATGAAAGCCTCGTTCAGATGCCTTACACTGATGACTAAGGAAGAACCGGAAACCTAGGGACACCCAGGGCCCGCGTCCCAGCCTGGGGACCCCATCCTGGCGTCACTGCCCGCTGGTTTGAACACTGGCTCGTTTTCTTCCAGCAACAACCACTTCCCTCCTCCACGAGGAGGCACCCAGGACCAGACCGGGTTCAGTCCAAGCCATGTGGCTTCCTGGCCCTGTGGCCTGGAGCAAGTCCCATCACCTATCCAGCCTAAGTTTTCTTTTCTGTAAAATGGGGTTTTCACCTCTCTGAGGACTTGGGTTGCTTCCTCTTAAGGGCTTCCTCCCAGGTGGAGTGGCCCTATTTGAATTTCCCGCATTGCACTTATCACCTTTTGATATTATTGTGTATTTAACGTTTTGTTGATTTTACTTTTATGAAGGTAAAACACATACATAGCTAAAAGCATTCATGAACAATAGGGTGGCCAGGCAGCAACCTGGCCTTGTAAAAGCTGCACACATTTTAATTTTGTTTTACTTTCTGTTGGGGAAAGCTTCTTGGAAAGGCTTCCAGATACCTCTTGGGTTTGTGGCTGATATGGCTGTTCACACGCCAGGGTCTTCCTGGGACATCAGGGCCAATGCGAAGTTTGGGTCTGACATTGCAGGTCCCGGCCGCGGGCTCCCAGGAAGGAGGGCCTTCACCGCCACCTAGTGTTCCCCGCACGCCTCGCACCGCTTCTGCACGGAGCGAGTAGGGAGGGCGGACAGCGAATACCACGCCCGGGCGCCCTGCCTAGGAGGTTACCTACTTACCAATGCCGCCCAAATGCACCTCTCCAGCCCTGACCCCTCAAACTGAGGTGTCAGACTCTCACCACCAATGCCTCCATGACAGTATCACTTTCACAGGAGTTGCAAAATCAAGCTGGTCAAAGCAGGACTCTTCACTGTCTATCCAAACCTGTTCCTCAAGTGTTTTCATCTCATTTTAGCTGGAGCCAAAAATGCAATCACCTTCCTTGCTTCTTCGCTTTCCCTCACCCCAACATCCCATCCATCCCCCAAGTCCAGCAGCTATCCCACCTCCCTCCACCTCCCCTGCCAGCTCTGGCCCCTACAGCCGCCGCTTCTGCGTCCCTCTGCCATCACTCTAACAGGACTCGCGGGGACTCTCCCACACCCAGGTCAGATCATGACACTCCTGTCCATAAACCTCGATGGTTCGCCACCCCACCTGGGAGATAGCCCAAGCTCCTCAGCCTTGGCTTACAAAGCACGTGCACCATCTGGCCCTGCCCACCTGGCCAACTTCGTCTCATCCTCTCTCCCGTGACCTGACTCCAAGACACAATCCTTCTTCTGGTTCTGTAAAGATACCAAGCACGCGCTGGTCTCAGGGCCGTGTTCTCAACTGCTCCCTCTGTTCCAGATCACATGGTGGCCCCCCTCAGAGGGGCCTTCCCTGAGCTGCCACCTAGGACAACCCCCCAGGCACTCAGTTGCATCAGCCTATCTGAATTCTCTGCATTGCACTTATCACCTTCTGATATTGTGTTTTTAATGTTTTATTGATTTTACTTTTGTGAAAGTAAAACACACACACAACTAAAAGCATTCATGAACAACAGGGTGGCCAGGCACCAACCTGGCACTGGATAGCCTCCCAATGTCAGTGTCTACAGGTTTGGTCTCTGGGACTGCACAGGTTTTCAGCTTACTGCCTGAGGCTATAATTTTGGTTGCCTCTGTGCTGTGAGTAGGGCAGGGAAATAGGGCAGAGGGTCCCACTTTTGGGGGAAAGACTTTCATTTAATCCTCATTTTCAGCCCTCCACCTTTCCCCAAGTCCCTGCCTAACCCAGTGCCCACATGCAGAGCCCCCTGGTTCATTTTCTCCTGAGGACAAACCCCTGGACTCTTACAGGGTGGGGGAACTCAGTCTCCTGGCCATGCAGGATTTGGAAGGGTGTCTTGGGATCTCGAATATTATGCATGCAGACCTTTAGCCATTCCCACCCTGTGTCAGCTTCACACTATACTTCCTCCCAGACTCTCAGGGGTTCCGAGGGGAAAAGTACCCCATTTCCCTCACTGTCCTCCTCTGTGGGCACTTTAGTGACCATTCTCCACTCTGTTCAATTAGTTACCGCTTTCTTGTCTAGTCTCCATTTCCCCCCAATTCACTAAAATCTCTTTCCTCTTTGTCCTGATGGACAAGACTTAAAGAGACCCTTCCTTCCTTCCTTCCTTCCATCCTTCCTTCCTTCCTTCCTTCCTTCCTTCCTTCCTTCCTTCCTTC
>NC_045439.1:86288555-86353159 GCF_002776525.5 Piliocolobus tephrosceles | reverse complement strand
TCTCTCTTTTTCTCTCTTTTTGGAGACAAGGTTTTACTCTGTCTGCCACACTAAAGTGCAGTGGTGTGATCATAGCTCACTGCAGCCTTGTACTCATGGGCTCAAGTGATCCTCCCACCTCAGCCTCCTGAGTAACTGGGACTACAGGCACACGCCTGGCTAATTTTTTTATTTTTATATTTTGTAGAGACAGGGTCTTGCCATGTTGCCCAGACTGGTCTCAAACTTCTGGACTCAAGCAATCCTCTACCTTCCTCAGCCTCCTAAAGTGCTGGGATTACAGTTGTGAGCCACTGTACTTGTCCAAGAGATAATTTCTTAAATTCTTATGTATTTATGATTTTGTTCTTTACTATCATTCCATTGGGGTTTGGGGAAGGAAATCAGATAAATATTTGTGATCATGCCATGATATGGTTTGGCTGTGTCCCCACCCAAATCTCATCTCAAATTGTAGTTCCCATAATCCTCATGTGTCGTGGGAGGGACCCAGTGGGAGGTGATTGAATCTTGGGGGTGGTTACTCCCATGCTTTCTCATGATAGAGTTCTCACAAGATCTGGTGGTTTTGGTGTTTTTTGTTTGTTTGTTTTTGAGACAGAGTCTTGCTCTGTCACCCAGGCGGGAGTACAGTGGCACGATCTTGGCTCACTGCAACCTCCGCCTCCTGGGTTCAAGCCATTCTCCTGTCTCAGCCTCCCCAGTAGCGGGGATTACAGACATGCGCCACCACACCCAGCTAATTTTTGTATTTTTAGTAGAGATGGGGGTTTCACCATGTTGGCCAGGCTGGTCTTGAACTCCTGACCTTGTGATCTGCCTGCCTTGATCTGATGGTTTTATAAGGAGCTTTTCCCCCTTTTGCTTGGTACTTGTCCTTGCTGTTGCCATGTGAAGAAGGACATGTTTGCTTCCCCTTCTGCCATGATTGTGAGTTTCCTGAGGCCTCCCCAGCCATGTAGAACTGTGAGTCAATTAAACCTCTTTCCTTTATAAATTACCCAGTCTTGGGTATGTCTTTATTAGCAGCGTGAAAACAAACCGCCATTTTAAAAGGATGATCAGTTTACCTCTTTTTCAGCCCCCAGTGGTGTTCCAGTGGGGCGGGGTTGGAGGGGAAGGCATACTCCCAGCATGGCTGATTTCAAGCTATCAACAAGACGCCCTTGGGGGAAATGTGCACAATGAGTTCTCGTGAGCAAGTGGGAGCTCCAGCGCACCCCTGCCACCCTCCACCCCCAGGAGAATATCATCTGCGAACCAACAGGGGTCTCGTCTGTTTTGTTGCCTTCAAGAGGCATTCAATAAACATTGCTGAATATATGAACAAATCAATGCAGGAAACCAGTTGGCCTGTTCAACTCCCTGGCTTTAGACTGGGCCCTAACTCCAACCACCAACTGAGCTGCACCCTGTCCCAAAGCTAAGACAAAGACCCAGGCCTCATGCTGGCTATGCACTGAGCCCTGACCCTGCTCACACACTGAGCCTGATGCTGGTCACAGACTCAGCCCTAACTTTGGGCTCACACTGGGCTCAGACACTGAACCTCGACAACCCAGCACTTAAAACACTCAAAGGTGGCTGGAGGTTCACAGAATGAGAAAGCGAGGCTGGCTCGTTATAGGGCGGCCTTTACGTGCAGGCTGAGAGGGTGCAAGCCTTCTGGCAGCAAGGTCTCAGGGCGACTGAGGGCCCATGAGGCAACCCTCCCAAGCTCTGCTAGGGCTGGGAGCCCCTCCTGCCCTGCTGATCTGAACCTCCCATGGGCACACCCAGCCCACTTTCTCCAAGACCACTCATCGAGGCCTGCAGGCCAGCTAATGGCTTCCTGGCCACTCTGAAGGGATGCATTATTGATGGCTTGTAATTGATATGGAACTGCCCAAGAGTGTCCCACTGGAATTCAGGCCAGACAGCCAGAGGCCAGGGCTTGCCCAGGCCCAGGCCCACATGTGCAGATGTAGGCACATACACAGAAGCAAGTTTCAGCTAAAGACATGAACTCCAAGTGTGTGGCAGTTCTCACATTCATTCATTCAGTGGGAAGTCAAGTAAACCATGGTGGGGCGATCTTAACATTCTGTTACGGGTTTTGGAATGAAAATGCCTTCCTCGGCTTGCAGGTAAAACCTGGATAGCCCCAGAAATGGGGGCTGTCAGCTGCACTGCAGGGAACAAGTCTCCTCGGAGAGCCAAGCACAGCCCTGGGGTGGTACTTATGGCAAGGGAGGCATGGTGTGTACGAGGGCCAGAGGGCCAGAAGGTAAAGGACTAGGGAGCTCTGCCGGGGCCCCACCAGGCAGAGCCTGTAGCCACAGTAAGATGTTTAAAGAACATCTTAAGAACACAGTAAGATGTTTAAAGAACAACTGGAAACCACTGGAATCCTCCAAACAGAAGGGTAGAGAGGTGGGAATGGCGGTGCATAGTGATCCACATGGGCATTTTGAAAGGACCATGCTGACTGCAGAATGGATAACAGATTGGATGGGGCCAGAGTAGATACAGGAATGCCTGGGAAGCTGGGAGGCTACTGCAGTAGTCCATGCCAGAGACGAGCAGGTACGGACGAAGGTGGAGATGGTGGAGACGGAGGTAAGAGGAGGGATAAGAGACTACCTTGGAGGTGCAATATCAGCACACGGCATGGACTGGAATGGGGATGAGGGAGAGGACAACCTGCTTTGGGGACAGATTTTGGCAAGCTTCACACCCACAGGGTGTGGGGTGGCTGGATGCTATCCATCTCGCCCTGAGAAAGAATGACTGACTCAGAGGGGAAGCGCACATGGGCCAAATGGCTCTCAGTCCAGTCACAGGCTAGGACAGCCCAGGGGGGCTTCAGGTGGTGCTAGCGGGACCCTTAGAGCTGGGCTCCTGGCTCCTCCTATGCTTATCATGGCCACATGTGCCTCCACAGTGTTTCCCAGGGGCCCTAGGACATCAGGGCCTCATGAGTCAGATGGGGAACTGAGGCCCGGAGGTGAGAAAGAGCCTCTTGTGCTGGGAGGGAGGGGGGGGGAAAGACCAGGACCACATGGTGGTTCAGAAGCAAAGCAGGGGCCACAGCCTACACCCCTGGCTTCCAGCCCCCAAGACCTTGCACCAGGGAACTTGCAGCCTTATGGGCAAGATGGAAGTGACTCAGCCCAACAGAATCCAGGGCAGCTTGATGGTAGCAGGGGCCAGGAGAACAGGAAGTCACCAGAGGGAAAAGCAGGGGCTGGAGGCTGAGCTCTTGGCCCATCACTCCTCCCTCGCCCTGACTTTGGATGAACCTCTTTTCTTCCCCTGGCCTCGGTTTCACTGTGTATCCAATAAGGCAAATGGACTCACTGAACTCCCAAGTCTATGATGAGCTCTGTACCAGCTCCAGGACCCCACCCAGAGGGAATGAAGTGTAAGTGCAATTAAGGCTCAGTACTGTCTTGAGAGCCATCCCCTACTCCCTGTCAAAATGCCCCATTCCCAGAGAACCATCTATTCAGAGAAAGATAACAGAATCCACAACCTCTAAAATGCATCATCAATGATGTGTAGCACACCATGAGAAGCATTCATCATGCAAATAAGCAGAAAAACATGATTAGTTATCAAGCCATAAAGCAGTTAATAGAAGCTGACCTGGGTAAATACTTGAGTGAACAGACAAGGACTTCAAAATAACTACAATTAATATGTTAACAAAAATACGGGGGAAAGACAGACAAAATGAGTGTAGTGTTTCAGCAGAGGGTTAGACTCTATAAAAAGAATCAAATCAAACTTTTAGAACCTCGATATACTGTATCTGAAATTGAGTAGTTGGTTGGATGGGTTTAACAGGAGACTGGACCTAGTAGGCTTGTTGAAGACAGGTCTATAGAAAAATATCAAAACTTGCAGCCATTGAAAAAGGAGAGAGGGGGAGAGAGAGAGAATGAATAGCGGGGCACAGTAAGATCTAAGAGAAATGTGAGACATAACCAAACGGCCTCAGGTACAACTGGAGCTCCAAGAGGAGAAGAATGAGACAGGAGACAGGTGCAATGAATAAAGAAAGCACGGCCAAGAACTTCCCAAATCTAATAAAAAAAAATCAAGCCACAAATTTAAGAAACTCCTAGCAGAATAAATACCAAAATACCCCACGGAAACCCACACGGAAGCACCTTGCAGTCAAACTGCTGAAAGCAGGAAGAAACACAACGGGATGGGGCTCCCCAGGGCTCATGCGGGCCTGTACCTTGGGAAAAGAAGGTGCACAGTGGCTTTGATGAAGCAAATCTTCTACTGGCAAATGGGCCCGGTGGGAAAAAACAGACCATCCCTAGGCTTGGGAAGAATTAAAGTGCAGTCACATACCCATTTAGTGCACAACATTAGCTAAGTATTTCTAATCAGATAACCTGCCCAGATCATCTGGGATCCACAGGGAAGCCCGCAGTATGCATTACTGGAGTGAGTTAGGCCCCTTCCATCCGGGCCGGGCCTTTCCATCAGGGCCGGGCTTTTACTGCAAGACCAGGAGGGGTCAGACCCACTGGGGCGGCAGGACAGGCACACCCAGCGCTTCTCCACCTTTAATGGTCTGGTTGCGGAGTCCAGTTGACACGGGCCTTGTCCTGATCAATGCACACTTTGGCCAGAAGCTCGATGGTATCTAATGTAATAGCAGTAATTCTGCTCCATCCTATTAGTGCTGTCTGCACAGACTGCCCTGCCTTCAAACCCATCTGCTGTTGGGATAGCATCCAATGTTTATTTCCATTAGTTTCGCCATTGTTGGTAACAATAAAAATCAGGAGACAGTTGCAAACTAATGATTTAGGAGAAGAGTAAAGCTGAGATCGACCTTGGCCCCTTTCCATCCACTGTGAAGATGCCTGGTAGTTGGCCATAAATTTAAATTACGGCAAAAGGATAACATAAGTTATTCCTCTGATGGCTAATTTTATCAGCTAAATAGGCTTGTCATTAAAGCTATCGGCTGTTTTACAAATCACTTCCCATCTTAAAAAAAAATTTCACTTCCCACAGTGGAGATCCTGAATAATCCAGGTAACAAAGGCTATTGTGCTGAGCCGGGGACTTGTGGCCTCTGTAGGAAAAGAAGGAGCTCTCTGGAACGATCCAGCCGCAAGCCCCATCCCTGGAGCCAGCATGGAACCACAGCTCTATTCCTGCTATTCCTGCCCTTTGGCCCCTTTTCTGAGCTGCTAGCCCAGCCTCAAAGGCGAGGGACCTATACAGAGCCATTGGCATTCTCTCAGGGGTCCAGAAAACCAGCAGGCAATGGGATCCAGTGACAGCCCTGGATGGGGAAATGGGCCCTGGCTCCCAATCAGACCACCCACCACCTCCCACATCTGCTCTGGCTCCTCCACATGAAAGACAGTGGAGGGGATGGAGGGAGGGGCATGACAGCTTCCTCTCCCCACATCTTCCTCCATCAGAAATGCCTGCAGTTTGCAGCGTCAAGATTATCATCTTGTTTCTTCAGGAAAAAGGCCAGGGAGACATGGCATTCCTCCAGGAAGGACTTTGATAAGTGTGGCTGTGCCATCTGCTGTACTGGAACAGGGGAAAAGGTAGGGAATGTTGTGAGCCCGTTGGCCTTGTTTTATGGGTTGGGTGACTGTGCAGGTGATGTTTTCTTCTTGGGCACAAAGACCACTTCTGACAGTATCTGCTGCCCCTAGTTGGTACTGTGTAACTGACTCTTGCCAATAAAACAGGGGCAGAGCAATGTCACTGTTTTCAGTCCTGGGCAATAAAAACCTGCTGTGCCCAATTCCCCAGCCTCATTTTCCTATCCATTGACTGGAGAAGACTCAGAGGACTTGGAGGAAGAAGGATTGGCTGGGCTTGGTGGCTCCCACCTGTAATTCCAGCACTTTGGGAGGCCGAAGTGGGCAAATCACTTGAGGTCAGGAGTTTGAGACCAGCCTGGCCAATATGGTGAAATCCCGTCTCTACTAAAAATACAAAAATTAGCCAGGTGTGGTTGCACATGCCTGTAATCCCAGCTACTCGGGAGGCTGAGGCAGGAGAATCGCTTGAACCCGGGAGGCAGAGGTTTCAGTGAGCTGAGATCATGTCACTACACTCCAGCCTGGGTCTCAAAGCGATATTCCATCTTGAAAAAAAAAAAAAAAAGTCACAAAATAGGAGCAGCCTGGAGGCCTGAGTGATTTGTGTGGAACAGAGGGTCCCTCCTCCACCCTGACCCATTGCAACCTGCATTGGACTATGATGAGAGTGACAAATGTACTCCTCCTATGTTAGGACACACGTTTCTGGATTTGCCAGATGCAACAACGGCTGTTGCTCACCCTAACTATCAGTGACTCAGGCAGACTCCTCTTTCTGGTGCAGGGAAATGGACATTGAAGCCCTGGGTTCCTTTCCTAGCCCCTCCATGAAAAACTGCAGGATCTGGGCAAAGAACAGCCTTTCTGAACCTCAGTCTTTCCATGTGGAGGGATTAATAGTACCCAGCCTGCCAACTTTCACCATCAAGGGAAAAATGAGCTAAAACATGACAGTGTATTTGTGAATGAGCAACCATCACACAGATACACTTAGTAGCATTTTTATTCTCTTTTCTTTTTTTTTTTTTTGTGACTGAGTCTCACTCTGTCACCCAGGCTGGAGTGCAGTGGCATGATCTCAGCTCACTGCAAGCTCCACCTCCCAGGTTCACGCCATTCTCCTGCCTCAGCCTCCCAAGTAGCTGGGACTACAGGTACCCGCCACCACACCCGGCTAATTTTTTGTATTTTTTTTTTTTTTAGTAGAGACGAGGTTTCACCATGTTAGCTAGGATGGTCTCCATCTCCTGACCTGCCTGCCTCAGCCTCCCAAAGTGCTGGGATTACAGGTGTGAGCCACCGCACCCGGCTGGTCTTTTTTTTTTTTTTTTTTAACTCTTACTGAGAGCCTCCAGTGGACCAGATTTAATTTGATGCATATGGCATCCACATGATGTAGGCCTTGTTACCGCCAGTTTTCCCAATGAGAAGCTGAGGCTCAGGGGTTAAAAGGGAGACGACTGGTCACTGGTGGAGCTGAGGTTTGAATCTGGCTTGCTGGCTCCCCGAATAAGAGGATTCTTTCCACTTCTCCAAACTCCCCGACAAGGGACTCACCTTTCCCAAGGTCTAAGGATGTCCTAAGGGGATCACAGGTCCCACTGGTCTCCTTGGAGGCTGGACCTTGAGTCATCCCAGATTGAGCCTCATCCCTCAATATTTTGCCAATGATCTCAGGGTGAATTGTGCTGAGGAAGGACAGCTTCAGAGAAGAGAAACTAACTTTCACAGTGGGCCAGGTCAAACCGTACTATTTTGTACCAAAACTGTTACCAGGCTTAAAGGGGAAAGAAACTTCAGAATGTGTTTCGGAACTAGAGTGAGATCTGCACATGGAGGTACATAAAATCTCAGAGGTGGTTTTGTGAGATGAGTCAGAAGAGTATATCGCTGCACTGATTTAACCGCTGCATCTAAAATGGCTTTGGTTTCTGAAGCAGCCAGGACAGAAAGACAGACAAGGCATCCACACCGTCTCTCTGAAGGGCAGCCTCTAGCATCGTGACTTTGGAATCCATCTGTGCACCAGCAAGCCTAACTCATAATGAAATTCTGGCCAAGATCCACCCCTCACCAAAAAATAAAAAAATAAAAAAAAAGAATGAAAAGGAACTTCCACCTAAGGGATTGCTGAATTCAGGGGTCAGAGGCCATGTGCTTCTATCACAGCAGTGGGGAGTCTGGAAGCGACTGCGGAAGGCATGGCCAGGGCTTTGGAATGGTATGACTGACCAGCAGAGAGTCCTTCCATCCGGATGCTCTAGGCACCACCCGCCCCCGCCCAGGTAGGGATCTGTTAAGGATGGGTTGTGCCCACAACCAGAAGAGATCAAAGGAATGAGGGAGGCAGTGAAGCCTGTCTTCCTGTCAAAGCCAGAGGGCCAGTGTGATCCAGGAGGGAAGGCACTGGAATGAGCGACAAGAGACCTGTTTTCGTCCTGGCCTCGTAACTGCTGTGCCACGTTGGGTTCACCCATCCCCTTCTCTGAGCCTCAGATGCCCCATCTGCCAAATCCTGGATTGGGCCAGCTGCCCTTACCAAGGGCCTTTCATCTGTTATATAAGGTGGTTCTGGAGCACCCTGGGTGTGGGCCTGTGGCAAGAAATGAGCACCTTGGGTGTGGGCCTGTGGCAAGAAATGCAGCACAGAAGATGAAATGAATCATGTAAGAAACTGGCCAACAGGCTCACCTGAGAGTCTCCACAGGGTCACGGTAAGAAGCAACGTAATCTTTCTTAAAAAGTTAAGATGGGCTGGGTGCGGTGGCTCATACCTGTAATTGCAGCACTTTCAGAGGGTGGGGGCGGGGTGTGGATTACCAGAGGTCAGGAGTTCGAGACCAGCCTGGCCAACATGAGGAAACCCTGTCTCTACTAAATATACAAAAATTAGCCAGGCGTGGTGGCGGGCGTCTGTAATCCCAGCTACCCGGGAGACTGAGGCAGGAGAATCTCTTGAACCTGAGAGGCGGAGGTTGCAGTGAGCTGAGATCACGCCACAGCACTCCAGCCTGGGCGACAGAGTGAGACTCTGTTTCAAAAAAAAGAAAGATAAGATGAAGAAACAGAGAGTAACTGTGCAGTGGAAACACCTGACCCACGCTGGCCCAGCCGGGTGATCCAGGTAACATCACAGTGAGAAGTCACGCAGCCAGCATGTCCTCTTGATGTGACATGATGAGAATGGTACTTTCCCTCTGCAGTCCTCCTCCCAAAACCCACAACCCCAGGCTTACCCTGGGAAAAACATCAGATGAATCCCAACGGAGGGGCATCCTGTAAAATACCTGGCCAGTGCTCCCCAAAACCCTTCAGGTCATTAGAAACAAAGTCTGGGAAATTGCCACAGCCAGGAGAAGCCTAAGGAGACATGCTGACTGAATGTGATGTGGAGCAAATAGAGGACCTAAAAGATTAAATACTAAGAAAATCTGAGTACTGTATCAATGTGGGTTTGTTCACTGTAACAAATGATACTAGCGTATGATGTTAATAATGGGTAGCCAGGCACAGGGGATACGGGAAACTCTGCACCTGCTTCACTATTTTTTGGTAAATATAAAACTGTTCTAAAAAATAAAGTTTATTTTTTTAAAAAAGAGCTGGGTAAAGTTGTGGCAAATAGTTGTACAAACAAATCCCAGCAAGAGAGCAAGGGAGTGCAAAGTGGTTTTTTTTTTTTTTTTTTTTAAGAGACAGAGTCTTGCTCTGTGGCCCAGGCTGGAGTGCAGCGGCGTCATTACAGCTCACTGCAAGCCTCAAGCTTCTGGCCTCAAGCAGTCCTCCTGCCTCAGCCTTCCAAAGCACTGGGATTACAGGTGTGAGCCATTGCGCCAGGCCAGGTGTTGTATTTAAACTTGGACCCTAACACATTTCATTAGTAAATGTCAATTTTTCAGGCAGCATACGTGAATTCAGTTTGGAAATAGCTTCATTGTACTCTGAGAATTCCAGCAAGGAGAGAGAAAGAGTTTATCACAAAGAATACTAGACTGCCCTGGAATGGGGTTGGGGGTGCCATTGAGACCGCTGAGGGGAGCCAGGTCTGTGCCTGCAGTATAAGATACCCTATGCATAATCTGATCAATGTTTTCGCTGAGTGCTAAGAGGTGCCATGAGTAGGAAAAAGGAAGCTGAACATGATGGGCTGGAAGAGAACAGTGTTCACAGTTAGGACGCCTGGTTCTATGCCCCCTGGACTAGCTGTGTGCTGCCTGGGCGAGCCGCCACCATTCAGTTTTCTTATTTGTAAAATGGGTGTGTGGGGCAGGTGTGGTGGGGCGGGTGGACTCCCATTAGTTGCTACCCATCACATGTCAGGCTTTAGGTTACGCGATCTCATCACCATCCTTCAAGGATTCTATTACTACACACATTTTTCAGATTACGAAAACCAAGGCCTACAGATGTCCCATTAATGCCCAAAGCCACAAGGCCAGTAATTGTTCTAAAGAGAGACATACCTGGGTTCAAAGCCAGCTCAGAGTCTATTTAGAACCAAGTCTATTCTCAATCATTCCATGGGCTGCTGTCTCTAAAGGTCTAGCCATCCCTGACATTCCAGGGCCCACAGTCTCACTTCCTCCAGAGTATCTGTTACCCAGTCAAGTCTCAAACCAGGCCTGAAAATACAGCTGTGAGCGAGGCGCCTGTCTGCTTCGCTCTGTGGAGCGGGCACCACGGACTCCAGGAGGGCAGCCCTCCTGGTCCCTCTGGCCAGGCAGCCCCCCACCGTTCCTGGCGGCCCCTGGGAGTCCAGCCTGTCTGGCCCTTTCTGCTGTCTTAACTAAGATGACAGGGTTCAGGTGTTTTTTAAATTAAAATGGTTTGTTTCTGTTCATCTCTTTTCCAGATGTCACTACCTGGAGGGAATCTGTCTTTATTTATTGGCTCTTTCCTGTGTAGAATGCAAGGGAGTTTCCCTTCGGCTGAGATCCCCGGGAAGGAGGCCACATGTGGAGAGTGACTTGAACCAGGACGGCAGGAACCTGGGGTCCCCAGGGGGCTCTGGACAGAGGTCATGGTGGAAACCCTGGGAGGTGGGGTTGCCGTTAGGATTTTCTCCTGGCCACGTGGCACATGTGTGGCTGAGGTGAGGCGTGTGGCAGGGTCAGCGCGTTCCCTGCTGGGCTGGGAGGCTGCGAATTTATGAGGGGAGGATGCAGCCCTAAGTCCGTGTCTTTCCCGTTGCCAACTGCCGTGAAGTAGAGCATTTGTTTTCCTATTTGACAGCAGAATGAGAACTGCCTGATCGGCTTCCAGCCGCCTTCTGGATGACACCCTGCGCTTTCCTTTCCCCACTTCCCTGCAGCCCCCTCTGCCTAGAGCCAAGCTTCTCTCACCTTCTTCTCCAGCCTCTGTCCCCAGTCTTCCTATCTCCACCCTGCCCTCTCCATCCAGCCTCCAACAGCAGCTGGAAGGCTCCATCAACAACTCACATCTGAGCAGATCCCCGAGTCCTGCTTTTAATCCTCCAGGCTTCCTCTGTCCCAGCAGGATAAAGCCCAAACTCTCTGGTCAGCCACGGAGCCCCGTCCCAAGCCTGTCCCCAGTCCTCCTGCTGCCTCGCTCTGCTCACCCTCTACATGGCCCACTGCACCCACTCCCACACCCCACGCTATTCCCTCTGCCTGGCAGCCTTCTCCCTGGGGCCCTGCTCTACATCAGCATCTCTGGAAAGCCTTCCCCACCCTGGCCTGCAGAGCCAGGGACGTGCCTGTGTGATGCAGGCATTGCACCAGATTTCCACTGCCTATTTACAGGCTGCTAAACCCCCTGAGTCACCCAGAGCCCCGTGAGGACAATGGCCACAACCTGTCCTGAGTGGCATCTGCACGCCCGGCACAAGCCCAGCACAGAGCAGCTCTGGACAGTGCTGGCTGACCACTCGATATGGCGAGAGAATGAATGAAGCTGATGCCAGCTCTTCAGGGTGGGAATGCTTCTCTTCCTAGTCTAGGATTCCATAGCCTGCCCTGCTCTCAGGACACCTTGGACAACATGCCCCTGAAAGCCGTGTCCCCTGATGACCCCTCTTGTCATGCACAGGCATTCTGTGCGAAACAAAACGTCATAGTGTTCCCAAAGCATATAAAACGACTGGTTTCTTGACAGACATTCCGAGGAGATGATTCTGAAGACAGTGTGTGTGTGTTCCTGTGGGGACATTTCCCAGGATCACTTTGTAGTGACATTCCACAGACGTGTCCCCCACCCCAAAACTATGACAGGTTGGGGTTGGTCAGGGAGCCAAGAGGTACACTGAATATGCATTTACCAAGACCTGCAACGCGCAGAGTGCTGGCTGGGGCTGGAGCATGGATGTGAGTTGGACAAGGCTTGCCTTCAGGGGGCATCCATTTCAGTGGGAAGAGCTGCCCCAGGTATAAAGGAGCACTGATCATGGCAGTGAGTGCCCAGTGCCCTGTGAATGCAGACAAGTGAGGGCAGCTGTGGGGCTGGGGGAGGGGATGCAGAGACTGCTGACGGGGGGAACACGTTCTGTAGAGAGGCCAGGACTTGAATTAGACAGACAAAGCTTGCAAGGGGCGGGGATTTAGGCAAGGGGCACCGTGCAACCAAATCCCAAGAGGTGGCATGGCACAGGGCTTGTCAAAATGACAGGTGACTCCACTTGGCACAATCAGGGTGTTTATGCACCAGACACATGAGACAGGAGGTTGGTGGGACCGGCGGACACATAATGGGCCCATACGCCAGGTTAGACCTCAGCCCTGAGACCCCCTTGGAGACTGCCTGGGCACCCAGCAATGGGGGAGGAAGAGGGAGCCCAGGGGTGCCCATCCTTACTACACTGCAAGCCAGAAGGACTCAGTGCCCACGTCAATATGAGGCCACAGGCATTCCTCCACTTTCACTGGCAGGACACTTTCACTGGAAGACAGCCCGTGAAGAACTCGCCTGCCCTGGGCACGGAGAGCCATAGGCTTGGTGTCTCTGGCTTGTGTAGTTGGGGGCAGTGGCCCTGTCCCCTCCCCAGAATCCGTGGGGCAGAATGGGAATGACCATGCATGTCATTTGGCCCATCGCCCACATTTCCACCACCTTGCCAGTCCCCTCAGTAGCATTCCCACCTTACAGCCTGGGACCAGACCCTTCCCAGCACCCAGAGCTGCGCTTCTACTGAGCTCTCAGCCTTGCTGTGGGTTCCAGCAGCCACCCCCCTCCTGAGCACCCCAATCCCCTTCCTCTGAACTCCTCTGTCCCACTCACATGGGAGCAGCCACCTCATCTTACAGAGGAAGGAACTGAGGGCAGAGGGGTGGCCTGAGTTGGCTGGAGTCCGGAGGGGTGGGAGCAGCAGGGCTAGGCCTTGAATGCAGGCCTCTGGATGCCTGACAGGGTGCTCCTGGCCCAGTTGCCAGTCCCCCTTGCCTCTGTTGAGCCCATCCTTGCAGGGCCCACCACCTGCCTCTCTGAGTCTTCATCATGGCTCCTGGAGGGTGGAGAGCACCACTAGCACCTTTCTGGGGCTCTGGGCGTACTGCATGGCAATGGACATACTATGGTGCCCAGCAACCCTCAGCAGACAGAATTAGCCGCTGGCTTAAGAGACCAACCATGTCTCCGAGAAGACTCTGATGAACTGAGGGGGCGACCTGGCAGGCTCAGGTCGGGGAGCTGAAGAGTCACCGTGCTGCAGTGGAAAGAACCCTGGCCTGGGAGTCAGGGTTGAGTCCATGCCTAGCTGGGCTGTACCTCAGCGACCCTGGAGATGTGCCCCCTTCTCTGGGCTTCAGGTTCCCCATGAGTCCAACAAGGGGCTGGAGGAACTCCCTGACCTCTGGTGCCCCTGCAGCTCTAGCAACCCATGGCTTTAGGCACTACCAGTGTCCCCAGCAAGACCATGGACAGAGCCGAAAGCGGCGGTGCTTTACCCCTTGCTCCTGACAGATCTGCGTCAGCCTCTCCAGCTGCTCGTCTTGGATGACCTTGGCCTTCTCGTACTGCTGGATAACCATCTCCATCTCCAGCTTCACTGGCAGGACGTAGGCTGGAAGACAGAGACAGCCCTGTAAAGAATTCAGCAGTGGCAGGGCTTGGGCTGGGAAAGGGCTGACCCAGCATTTAGCCAGCAGCAGGTTCGAGGCCCTGGGCCAGTTCTGTGGACCTAGAGGGAGAAATGTCCAGGTACCCGACAGCATCCAGAAAGTACAGAGGGCTACAGCCTTTACTCATAGTGGCCAGGGTAGTTGTTTTCCTGTTTTCCATAGTGCTAGAACCCATACGTTTGGGCTGTGTGCACAGCTGCCTGGAATAAAGACTATTTTCCAGCCTCCTTTGCAGCTATGGGTGGCCACAAGACCACCCTCTGGACCACAGGATGCTAGTGGAGGTGGCAGGCAGCAGCTGCAGGAGCCTTCTTCACAAAGGAGCTGGGGCCAGTGAGGATGGGGCGGCCCTGCAGCCCGCACACACTGGCAGAAAGGAAAACGGTGCAACCACTTAGGGAAACGGTTTGTCCGTTTTTTGGAGTGTTAAACAGAGAGTGACCATGTGACCCAGAAATTCCATTCCTAGGAACCTTAGGGGAAGGAAAACATGTGTCCACACAAAACCTCACACATGAGCGTTCATAACAGCATTATTCCTAATAGCCAAAAAGTAGACACAACCCAAATGTTCATCAACCGGTGAATGCATCAGCTGTGGTCTAGCCATGCAGTGGAGCACTACTTGGCAATGAAAAGGGATGCAGTACCACCACCAGCCACGACACAGATGAGCCTCAAACACAGGATGCTAAATGAGAGCAGCCAGACACAGAAAAACCACATGTCGCATGATTTCATTTATATGAAATGTAATGGAACAGAACAGGCAACTCCATAGAGACGGAAAGCAGCTCAGTGCTTGCCTAGGGCTGAGGCGGACATGGGAAGTGACTGCCCATGAGTGTGGGCTTTCTCTCAGGAATGATGAAAACACTCCAGACTTAGATTTTTTGCTGATGGCTACAGAACTCTATGAATATACTAAAAACCACTGAATTGTGAACTTTTATTTTATTTTGAGATGGAATCTTGCTGTCACCAAGGCTGGAGTGCAGTGGTATGATCTCAGCTCACTGCAGCCTCCACCTCCCAAGTTCAAGTGATTCCCCAGCCTCAGCCTCCTGAGCAGCTGGGATTACAGGTGCCCGCCACCACGCCTGGCTAATTTTTGTATTTTTAGTAGAGATGGGATTTTACCACGTTGGTCTCAAACTCCCGACCTCTAGTGATCCACCCACCTCAGCCTCCCAAAGTGCTAGAATTACGGGCGTGAGCCACCATGCCTGGCTGAATTGTGGACTTTAAATAGGTGGATTTTATAGCACGTGAATTATATTTGGATGAAGATGTTTAAAATAAGAAGGCAGTGGGCCTTCCTTTTGACTCTTTATCTTCTTCCCTTCCTCCTTCTCCTTGGCTAGGATGAGAATGTGATGGCTGGCACGGAAGCAGCCATCTTGGACCATGAGATGACTTTGAAAAGTAGGCTAAGTGCAGCAGAGCAACAAAACAGAAAAACAGAAGGAGCCTGGGCTCTTGACTACAGGGAGTAAGTGACTGTAGTCAAGGCTATATCTGTCTTGGGCCACCTTCCTACAGACTTTTTTTTTTTTTTTTTTTTTGAGAGAGAGTCTCACCCTGTCACCCAGGCTGGAGTGCAGTGACATGATCTCAGCTCACTGCAACCTCTACCTCCTGGGTTCAAGCCATTCTTAATGCCTCAGCCTCCCAAACAGCTGAGAGTACAGGTGTGTGCCACCACACTCAGCTGATTTTTGTATTTTTAGTAGAGACGGAGTTTCACTGTGTTGACCAGGCTGGTCTCAAACTCCTGACCTCAGGTGATCTGCCTGCCTCAGCCTCCCAAAATGCTGGGATTACAGGCATGAGCCACCATGCCCGGCCTGCAGACTTTCATGTGAATGAAATAAGCTTCTTTGTTGTTTAAGACACTGTTATTCTGAGTCTCTGTTACTCAGATGATCCTATTTATAACTGGTATAGTGAGACCCAGAAGAGAAAGCCTGACCTCTGAGGTTGAGGGCCCCATGCTCCATCAGCCAGCAGTAGTCCCATGGACACCTCCCTTGGTGGTTCTGTGCGCTCAGAGTAGCTCTGGGCTCCTGGAAAGTCTCAGTGTCTACTCCTGACTTTGACACAGCCTTTCCCCTCACACTGTTCCCACACCAGCCCTTCCTGACTCTTCAGAAGCCTCGGTCACATGACGCTCTTGCCCCTGATTTATAGAACCCTCCACGTTTCCTCTCTCCCAGTCTCCTTTCCACCCACAGTCTCTGCACCTCCACATGTTTCCTGGCAGTTGCAGGAACCAGCAGAGAAGAGACACTGGGACTCTTCTGCTTGCTTCCAGACTTGCGGGCTGGCCATGTGTCCCTGAGACCCATCTCCAAGTCCGGAGGCCTGCCGCTGCCTCCTCAGATCTCTGCTGAAGCCAGTTCACACCCAGGGTTATTTTGCAAGAGTAGTAAATTAACGTCCATCTGTTCACCAGCATGTCTCTCTCCTGAGGCTCCCCGGGGGCTCCGCGATGCCTGACGTGTCAGGAAAAGGGCGGGACAGCTGGGAAGTGTGTCACAAAGGGGGCTCTCAAAATCCATTAGTTTGAGGGTGTGCAGCTGTCCACAGCTGGAAGAAAGACCCAGAAGGCGCTGTTCCTACCCTGAGCGGGGTGGATGTTCTCATGGACAGAGCCAAGAACAGGGCCCTGAGCAGACTGCAGGGAGTGAGCAACTGAAAGAGTGCTGTTGGGTGTCGGGGGTCCCAGGCTCCACTTCTGGTCCTGAGCCTGATTTCACTAAGTGACCCTCATCCTTCTTTGCCTCAGTTCCCCCATCTGTCAAATGAGGGGAGTGAACCAGGTGATCTCCCAGAGCCTCCCCAGCCTTCCGAAGGCTTCTGAAGTGAGACCCAAACACATTCCAGTTTGATGAAGTTTCCCTATTAGGGGACCCCTGACAAGATGTCAGCATCTTCATCAGGACCAAATCCCACAGTGTTCGCAGGGTGGAACACAGGGTGAGGCCCAAGGAGAGGGAGCCCGCCCTGAGGATGACAGCTTCTGCCTTGCACCTGATGGGCAAATGCTGATGGAATAGTCTCATGGCTACAATTTCTATCATCTGCAATCAAAATTCAGGGCTGGAAAAGACCATGGCATCTATCCCAGTGGTTTAAAAACTGTGCTCCAGAAGGCCTGGCAGTTCCTTAGAGGTGCCTCAGAGGGCAAGGGAGAAGACAAGGAGGTGGGCTGTGAGGCCCCTCCACTCCAAGTCAACCAAAGCAGCTCCACTTGCAATCTCTTTTACCGATTGGGTATCATTTTGCTGAAGAAGGCTTTGCTGTCAACCAAACCAAACCAACAAAACATCCTGGGAACCACTGTCTATACAACCTCCTGGTCACTCTAGGGGGACCTCTCTTGGAGGCTGACCAGCCCACTATGAGTGGCTCTGTTCCTTATCTGGCTGATGGGGCGTGGGCCTCTTCTTCCTGTCCTCAGGGACCAAGGACCACCCTCTGGAGCCCAGCAACTTGAGTCTTCCCTCTTCTGTAAGATGACTTCAGTGACCTGCCTGTGTCATCATCCTCTGGGCCACCCCCCACCCTGAGTATCCTGCACCATTCTCCAGGGGTGGGTTTTCTGTCCCCCAGGTCCTCTGGGCCACATACTCTGGTCTGTCACCACCTTCTGTCACCACCTGTCACACAGGAGCCACCCAGGTCAGGGCACAGCTTTCCAGACAAGGGTGGCCCAGTAGGGAGGCAATGATAAAGCAATGACAAAGGAGTGGACCAGATGCTTTCTGTGAATGGAGACCCAGGGATGGAAAGGCATGTCACTGAAGATGACAGAAGCACAGGCCAAAGGCCAGCCCCTGCCAGCATCTCTCTTCTCTACTTGTTTGCAGGTCAACGGGCTTATGGGCACCCAGCTTGTCCTTGGTGGACTCAAAGGTGAGACAGAGCCTGTAGGGAGCAAGGCCTTGACTAGATGACCTGGATAGAGCCAGTGGTGAGGCTGGAGGCCATCGGGGAGCCAGCAGCAGGTGTGCACTGAGACACTCAGGGTGTAAAAGTCTGCTCCTGGCCGGGCGCGGTGGCTCACGCCTGTAATCCCAGCACTTTGGGAGGCTGAGGCGGGCAGATCACGAGGTCAGGAGATCAAGACCATCCTGACTAACACGGTGAAACCCCGTCTCTACTAAAAATACAAAAAATTAGCTGGGCGTGGTGGTGGGCACCTACAGTCCCAGCTACTTGGGAGGCTGAGGCAGGAGAATGGCGTGAACCTGGGAGGCAGAGCTTGCAGTGAGCCGAGATCGCACCGCTGCACTCCAGCCTGGGTGACAGAGCGAGACTCCGTCTCAAAAAAAAAAAAAAAGGTCTGCTCCTTCCAGAACGATAGGCCCTGCTCTAAGGGCTTGCGTGGAGGCTGGCCCTCCAGGCTCACAGTAAACAGCTGCATGGGAATGAACACGTGGCCCCCAAATGGGAGTTGGGAAGTTCAGCGTGTGCATGCAACACCTGGGCAGTGTGCGTGACAGCGAGTGAGCAGGGACAGCTGGCCCCTCTCCCTGATGACAATTTCACCTTCCACTCTGATGCCAGCAGGGCGTACCCTCATCACACGGTGTCTCCTCTCAGTTGACAGCCCCAGTTTCTGGAGCAGCCCCACTGACCACATCCCCCTCGGGCCACTCACCATCAATGACCCTCTTCACCCTCCAGATCCGGAGCATGATGATGAGGCTGATGGCATCCCAGGGGCTCCTGGGTCCATTGGCCACGGTGGACGCCACCATCGGAGCCAAAGATAGGATGATCACAGCCCCGTCAAACACCTGTAAGAGGAGGCGCATTTCAGTGCCCTGGGCTCTGCCGTGTGATTGGGACCAGGGGTCAGTCAGGCAAAGCAGCTGGTGCTGCTCAACTTCTCCAGCAGCCCGGGGCCCCAGCAGAAGGCCACCCCATCCCTGGCAGCCCCTCCTGACCCTCGTGAGTCTTTAGGGGCCTCCTCCTCCTCCTAGATGTTCTCCTGAGTGCACTCTGTCCTCCAAGTGACCTCAGCCCATCTCCAGCCCTTAGTTCAGATGGCCTTGGGCTGTCTTGCCCCTTCTCAAGATAAGGCCTGCATTCTGTATCCCAGACCCTCGGCAGAGGCCAAGCTGGATCCCTCCTTGGCAGAGCAGGGGCTGAAGGCAGGCTCAGGGTGTCTCCTTCCCCGGGGGGAACAGAAGCCCGGAGCCCACATCTCAGCTCTGTCCAGTGCATAGTCTCTAACCCTCCAGGGAGGCAGGGCTAGGCAAGGAGGGGGCCCAGCCTGCACAATGAAGCCTTGGGCCCCGCCCTTCCGTCTGCCTGCCCCAGCCTGGCCATGTTCTAAGCCATCCATCGGCCAGGCCCACTGTGTCAGATCCCAGCACTGAGCCAAAGAGGCTGAAACATAGATGGAGAGGTGAGGAAGCAGTGGGCAGCAGATCTTGACCATCTTGCCTTGCCTGTGTGCACAACACTGCCAGTGACAGCCAGGCCTCCCTGACCTCTTCCCACCCACCACGCCCCACCCTCATGACAGGAAGCAGAAGGGAAACCCAGCCTGAGAAGCATGTTGACAGTTTCCCACTCAGCTTTCCATTTAGGGTGAATTTATTTGTTTTAAAACACATTTCAAAAGCTTTTCAAATTGATTCAAATTGTAAAATTTTGCAGAACTTCAAGGAATTCTGCATTCCTTTTAACATTCTAAAGAAATGTTTTAGAACATTCCTTTGCTGAAAACAGTCTCAGTTCCCCCTCCCCGCCCCACCCAACATGTGCAGCCACAGAGCCACAGAGGTCAAGTGGGAGAAGGAGCTAGCCTTTTTGATGGTGTCCACCCTGGGATGGATGGGACATGATGTTTTCCAGCTTCCAGGATGGCTGAGTGAGGGCTTTGGGGGTGGACATTGGTCTTTACCTCTATTTTGTTTTCGATGTAATCCCAGATCCCAAGCACCACAATCCGTAGAACAGTCTGAGGAAAGGAAGTGAGAAAGTGATTATTCTCCAGGTCCTCCTCCAGCTGAGAAGATTCCAGAGCTCAGCATTCAGAGCTCTGCTTCCGCATTCAGTAAAAGGAAAAGGTCTCCGCCATCTCCTAAGCATTTCTCAGCCCCTGTGCCCTCTCCACTCCCACTGCCAGTGCCCCACCTCCAGCCTTCATGGTGGGCGCACCTCCTGCTGGCTCCTCTGCCTGCAGGCTCAGACCCCCCATCTCTGTGCCATCCCCTGGGCACTCCTGATGCCATCTTCAGTGCTCCCTGTACATACAGAATACACTCCAAATCCCTCTGAAGGATATTAAGACCCTGTCTGCCTCACCTGTGTCATCTTTTGCCACTCCTGTCATGCTGCAAACCACTTACGAATCTTCAAATATACAAGCTCTCTCTCTCTCATGGCCTTGTCTTTGCATGTGGCAAGAACTGCAGTTGACTCCCCTCTCCACTACTTGGCCCCAAATCTCTTCCCTCCTTCCTGTACAATAACTGAAGCTCCAGCATGGCCACCCAACTAAAGACTACATTTCCCAGCCTTCCTTGCATCTGGGAGTGGCCATGTGACTACATTCTGGCCAATGGCTAGCAACCAGAAGCACCAAGTACAACTTTCAGGTTGTGCCCTTAAATGAATTAGGCTCCTCCTCCTTCTGTCTTCCCAAGGCCTAGAATTGGGTGCATAAGTGTGATGGTGTGCCATCTTCAACCAAGGAGGGCCAGGCCGCAAGACAGAAGCCTGCTGGGTCCCCGACAGCCCCAAGCCTTACCTATCCACTTAATGTGTTTTTCCATGAGAGAGATATGGACCTTGCCTTGTTGAAGCCTCTGTGTTTTGGTTTTCTTGTTACAGCAGCTTGGCCTGTGCCTGAGCCAGCAGGGCTTTCCCCTTCCTGTCCTTCTGGCTTAAACGTCACCTCCGTGAAGCTCTTGCACACTCCCCGGCTCAGCTGGTGCCTCCTTCCTGAGTGTTCTTATGGTCCCTGGGCATCACCCTCCCACAGCACTTCCTTGTACCTTGTGCTGATTCCCTCCCCATCCCCCAGTGGAGGCTCAAGAGACCTGGTCTGTTTTCTTTCTTTTATCCCTAACACCTGGCATACAGCAGCCACCAGGCGATTATGCACTGTGGACAGATGAACAATGCGTGCATGAATGAATAATTCCTGAACGGTACTGCCTTCAGGAGTGGTTTCCTCACCAAGAGGACATCTTTCTCCAAAGAAGCCTCTTAAATGCTGGTCCCATAAGATGCCGGTACATTTGTCTGCAGGCTCTTCCTTGAGCCGAGATGACTTTAATTCACAGTGATTCACACCAGATGGTGCCCCTCTCCCTCATGCCTGTAGTATAAGCCTATCTTTTTGAACTATGCAAAGCTGCCCGGAGGATCATCACCCACAGCTGTTATGCCACAGAAAGGCTTGGCCGGTAAAATCCAGCTCTTTCTCGTGAAGGACAATCTTGATTTCTGTGAAGGGATGGGAAGGTGAATGCTCATCGGGGACAGTCATGTCTCCTTCTCTGAGTACCGAGAGGAGCATATGGCAGCCCGAAGTCTGCTCCTCTATAACTTCCCGGTGTCTGGGTGGGTGGCCCCATGCTTAACTGCAAGACACCTTGCAGGGGTGGGAAGAGATCTGGGGGCAGGGGGGCCACAATGTCTTGAGATCATAGCTCAATAATGGGCTGGTTGTGTGGCCTTGGGCCAGTCAAATCCTCTCCCTGGGCCTCAGTTTCTCCTTCTGCCAGAGAGGTGGGTTACATGTTATAATTCTTCCAATTATTTATGAGAATAATATCTGCCATCTACTGTATGTCTGAGTGCCAGACCCTGGGTCAGCCCTCCTAACATGTGATTCTCATTTTACAGAAAGGGCCAGAGAAGTTAAGGAAGTTGCCCATAGCCACACAGCAATCAGGAATGAAGGCAACATTTGGACCCAGAAGTTTCTGGCTCTGCAGAGTGTACTCAGCTGTGTAAGAACACCACATAACAAGCAGGCATGATGGCTCACACCTGAAATCTCAGCACTTTGGGAGGGCAAGGGGGGCGGATCACTTGAGGTCAGGAGTTCAAGACCAACCTGGCCAAATGGTGAAACCTCGTCTCTACTAAAACTACAATCATTAGCCGGGTGTGTTGGCACACACCTGTAATCCCAGCTACTCAGGAGGCTGAGGCAGGAGAATTGCTTGAACCTGGGAGATGGAGGCTACCGTGAGCTGAGATCATGCCACTGTACTCCAGCCTGGGTGACAGAGAGACTCTGTCTCAAAAAACACACACACACACCACATAAAAATATGGTTTCTTTTGTTGCTGCCCAACTCCTCTAATTGTGCTGAGATTGAAACTTAGTGTTTGTCTCCTCTGAAATGTTACAATAGCCATATCCATCCTGAACTCTCAGTTCTGGGGTGTCCAAAACAAAAGTCCAGGCTGAGAAGATGGGAACGGGCCCTGGTGCAAATATAATTTCTGCTATGGCAATTGCTCCTCCTCTTTCTCCCCCTTCTCCTTTTAAAATGGTGGTAAAATACACATAACACAAAACCATCTTAACCATTTTGAAGTGTCCAGGTGGTGTGAAGTACATTCACATTGCTGTGCAGCCATCACCACCATACACATTTAGAACTTTCTCGTCTTCCCAGACTGAAGCTCTGTACCTGCTGAACAGTAACTCCCTATTCTACCTCTCCCCATTCTACTTTCTGTCCCTATTAATCTGACTCCTTTAGGATCCTCAAATAAGAGGAATCATCATGCTTCTTTAGAAACAACACTCTTCTTAGCCGAAAAAGCAGAGGCCCAGGAGTGAGGGGTGGAGGGAGCTGGCCAGGCATGGGACTCAGCCAGCAGTGGTTGAGCAGGAGGAGGAGGCGGCAGACGGTGCACCCAGAGCCTCTGTGCCCCACGAAGGAAAGAGACTGAACGGTTTTATGAACCAGAGCAGTGCCAGGGAACCAGGTGAAACTGCTAGAATCCCAGCCGCTGCCTTCCCTCTGTGCTGGCCCGTCCACAGAGGACCCATCCTCGGAGGCCTGGCTCAAGCCCCACTCTTCTGGAAGCCTTTCCTGCCTAGCTCAGCCCATGGAAACACAACAGCAAGAGGCCGCTGTGGAGAGGGCTCAGGAAACACCTCCCAGCCAGGCCTCCTGCTAGTGATGGGGAAGCAGTGGCTCCAGGTCAAGGTCAAGGCCAGAGTGACCCTGGCTCTGAAACACGCCACCTGCTGGCTTTTTCCCCCGCAGCATCCTTCCCCTCCCCAGACACCTTTGCCGAGACCCATTGTCCATGGAGGCAGGGACAGAGCCTCACTGCCCTGCCCCACACAGACCAAGCAGAGTTTTACACCTCTGAAAACACGGGCTGTACTAACCCACTGACCGCCTGTGCTTCTCAATGTGCAGCCAAGGACGTCCCGCTTCAGCAGCATTGGGGGTTTATGTAAAACGCAGATTCCTGGACTCTTGTGGAGAGCCAGGATATCAGAAACTCTGGGCACAAGCCCCGGAATATGCTTTTTAAACAAACTCCCCTGGAGCACCCGATGGAACTGCAGGGATGTGTAAGGCGACCCCGCTCCAGGTTACAACAGGAGACCACAGGCCCACAAGCAATAACGAGAAAGGGCGTTAGATGGGGAGTCAAGAGACTGGTCCTCTTTCTGGCTCTGACTGTTCCTTACTAACCACCTGACACTGGCCGGATCTCTGGACAGATCCGGGCTGAAAGCAGATCCATGCCCTGTGTGTGGCCACCTCCAGAGTTGCTCCAGAGCTCAGCAAGGCACACAGCTCACTAAAAAAGCAGAGTGATGACGAGGGATTGCCCCAGCCCCAGCCCCAGGGCCGTGGCCTTGCAATACAGGCCCCTAAAAGTTGCAAAGGGCTTTGAAGGAGCATCTGACGGAGCCGGAATCCTCAGCTTCAGCCACCTCCTTTCCCACCTGGGGCTAAGGGTTTTCAGCCTCCTTCATCCCAGTTTTGCCTTCAGGAGGCTGCTCTGATAAGCAGTGTAGGCTACAGCCTTGGCAAACACTCAAGGATGGTGCCATTTATTGAGTATTTATTAGGAGCAAAGTTTTTATACCATTTGAGAGACGCAGAAACTGAGGTGCGAAGAGTGGTGGGTGAACCTTCTGGTCCCTGGACCCCTCTTGCCTTCCGGCTCAGGTGCCCTCATCTTCTGTTCCTGGTCAAGCCCTGCTCTCAAGAAGGGACTCCCCTCATCTCTTCCAAGGGAAGGAAAAGCTGTCTTCTCTGAAGGAAGGGGTCCAGGCTTCAGGCCGCAGGACAGAAGAAGGGGAAGTCCCAAGCCTTGCACCTAGTCCAGGCCCTGCCTCAGCCAAATGGCAGAAAGGGCTCCTGCCCCTTCCTGCGGCCTGAGGCCGAGGCCCTCCCCTCAGCAGAATCAGCGTATTTCCCTGGAGAGGAGCCTGATGAGGTTGCTAGAGTTTGGAAACCTTGGGAGATGCAGGCAGAAGTAGCTGTTAGTCTACAAGCTGGTTTTGTGCAATTTTTCAAAGGCAGAGGAAGATCCCTAGCTCACCTCTTAGTGAGCAGAGTGGGGGCTGGACACCCCTGTGCCCTGCAGAGCCATCCCCACATGGGGCCCACCAGCCAGGGAGAAGGGAGCAGCCATGTTTAGCCCCGAGCCTGTGGCCTCCCAACACTGCCAGCTACACCCCTAGGTTGGGGTCGTAGGGTGGTGCGTGGCTCAGGGGAGCAGGCTGGTCTAAGGAACAGCCACCATGGGTACCAGGTGCTGGAGGCTGACCCCTGGCACTTCCTTAAGAAGCAGATCTGCTCTTGGATAAATTTTCCCTGGGGTTAAACTACAATGGCAAGACGAAGACGTGGATTCCAGGATCCAACTACAAGGCCAAAATAAGAAATGTGAAGATCTGTGTGGTAGCTGACACTGTCACTAGTCTCACACTGGTAAGGAGAAGAAAAATTGGGGCTGGACACAGTGGCTCTTGCCTGTAATCCCAGTACTTTGGGAGGCCAAGTGGGGAGGATCACTTGAGCTCAGGAGTTTGAGACCAGCCTGGGCAACATGGCGAAACCCCGTCCCTACAAAAAATAAAAATAAAAATTAGCCAGGTGGGCCAGGCATGGTGGCTCAAGCCTGTAATCCCAGCACTTTGGGAGGCTGAGACGGGCGGATCACGAGGTCAGGAGATCAAGACCATCCTGGCTAACACGGTGAAACCCCGTCTCTACTAAAAAATACAAAAAACTAGCCGGGCAAGGTGGCGGGCGCCTGTAGTCCCAGCTAATGTAGTCCTAGCTACTTGGGAGGCTGAGGCAGGAGAATGGCGTAAACCCGGGAGGCGGAGCTTGCAGTGAGCTGAGATCCAGCCACTGCACTCCAGCCTGGGCGACAGAGCGAGGCTCCGTCTCAAAAAAAAAAAAAAAAAAAAATTAGCTAGGTGTGGTGGTGCACGACTGTAATCCCAGCTACTCAGAAGACTGAGGTGAGGGGATCACTTGAGCCAAAGAGGTTGCGGCTGCAGTGAGCTGAGATTGGACCACTGCACCCCAGCCTGGGTGACAGAGTGAGACCCTGTCTCGAAAAGAATAAAAGAAAAGTGTGCTGTGCTACATCATGGATGAACTGAGAAAACATGCTAAGACTCCAGTCACAAAAGACCACATAGTGTCAGATTATGTTTACATGAGCTATCCGGAAGAGTTAAGTTCACAGAGACAAAAGCAGATTACTAGCTGGCAGGGGTGGCGGTACAGGGGGCAGGGGGAGTGACTGCTACTGGGTATGGGGTCTCCTTTTGGGGGTGATGAAAGTGCTTTGGAATCAGGCAGAGGTGACGGCTGTACATCACTGTGTGGGTACTAAATGCCACCGAATTGTCCACTGTAAAAGGGTTACGTGAAGAGAATTTCACCTCAACAGAAGGAGGAGGAAGAGAGGGAGAGAAGAGTCAGTAGCTGCTGCCACCACTGCCTGAGGCTCCTGTCTAGAAGGCCAGCTGTGGCTCTGCTTTCTCTTCTCCCAGGGAAAGAGCTGGGGCTGCCTGGGCCTTTCCAGACCCCAGGGATGGGGCCAACACCCCACAGCCTACACTGGGCCCTGCTGCAGGGTGGCCTGGCCTTGGCCAGGAGGCACCAAGGACTCCTGCAGTCTCAGGGGAGGAGCAGCAGTCTTCCCAGTTCCAAGTGGCCAGCTGCGCCTGGCCTCAGCCAAGGGCAGGGCTGTGCTTTGGAAGAACATTTGCACAATTCTCCATCTGGATTCCAAGGCTCTGCATATTCTTGGTGCTGAAGGGCCCCGTGAAGTGCAGCGACCCTGCGCGACCTGGAAGACTGGGGCCCAGGAGATCTCACGGGCATCCACTCTCACCTTGGGCCCCTGCAGGGACCCCTGCACAGCCTGCCTGATGAGGGGCACTCTCACCGCTTTGACAGCATCTATCTCACTGTCAAACAGCTTGGCCCATTTGAACAGACGTCCTCAAACGGAACCCAAACCAGCCTCACCTTCCCCTTCTCTGAGCCTAGCTCTGTGACCTGGGGCCAGCACAGAGCAAAGTAGCCCATCTTCCCAGAGCGGCTGCAGAGCTCTGGGGTGGGCAAAGGCCGGGGCAGAGGCCCACTCATCCACCCAGAGGCCTGCGCCTGGGCCCACCTGCCATTCCTGCAGGCCCTGGGCAGGTTTCCACACCTCTCCAGGCCTCAGTTTCACAACTCATAAAATGTCCTACCCACCTGCCAGGACTGCCCTAAGGCTCAGCTGCGAGGAGGGGTGGAGAACTGCTCAGGACAGGCCCAGGGCTCCAGGACAGCAGGCGCCCCGGCGGGGTGACCTTCTTGGAATTTCCTGTGGAGTAATGTCCACTCCCTAAGGCCAAGGAGGCTTAGAGTGTCACCCCACCCTCGGCCCACAGCCACATCCCTGGGTATTAACCAGGAAAGAACTGGCAGACCTGAAGGGGTGGCACTCATTTCTCCCGGCTGAGGAGGGGGTGCCAGTCATCCTGGGTCTGTGGTCTGAGTGATCGCTCGGTCAGACTTTCTTTCTCAGGTTCTTCCCAGAGACCCCTGGTCCCTTCCCACCCTGCCAGCTTCAGGGCCTCCGAAGGATGCAGTCAGGGGCAAGAGACCAGCTTTGGAGCCCAGAGCCCTGGGTCAGTTTTGGTCTTAACTGCGTAACCGTAGGCTGCTCTCCTTGTCTGTGCAGTATTTTGAAAGGACACCACTGGTATGGTGGGCAAACACGCAGGCTGACCCACCATCCTGGCCCTTCCTACTGGGCATCCCAGTCACTGTGAGGGGCACAGACATGCTCGCATGTTTCCAAACTCTCTGGGGGCAGGGGACCTCCATGAGACCCTCTCAGTAACAAGGTTCTGACACGGTTCTTTGTGGGCACGCAGCAAGACCACGGAAACTTGCGCTTGCTAGTGTGGTGTGAGCTGTGTGTATATTCCCGCAGGTTCTGTACCTCATTCATTCGTCACTCGATCCCCATGACTCGGCCCTCCATTCATGCTGGGCAGAGGGCACTGGCAGGGCCGGACCCTGCTACCTGTCACCTGGCTCCACCCCCTCACCATCTTTGACAAGATCAAGGTAACAGAGCTAGCCCTTCCTCCCCAGCCTCCTACAGACCCTGCTCTCCCCGGAGGACCCAGCCCCTTCCCTGGTTTGGGGGTGCCTGTGGGGGACTCTGAGGCTGTGATTCTTGTGCACAGGGGTTTGTCTGTTTCAGGTGGCTCGTCTCCGGCAGTGACAGGAAGGGAATGCCAAATTAATGTTGGGCAATAAATTCTGCAAAAGCCAATAAAACCAAAGCAGAGGGATAGAGGGGAAGAACCGCAGCAACTGATTAAACATTTTTGTTGGCAGTCACAGACACATGGCACATTTTCCAAGGTTTGCATCAAGGAGACATCTGGCCATGGCCCATGTGTTTGCGGGAGGGAATCCTGGCCAGGCAGAGACAAGGGGCCAGGGAGGGCAGGACCCACGTGGGGGCTGTAAGCGGGGGAGCAGGCACTCTGCTCTGGTGGCAGGCAGAGGTACCTCCAGGACAATGGTCTCAGGGAGGCAGTTAGGACCCCTCCTGGGAGGGCAGTGCTGGGATCTGCCCCCTCCATCTGAGCCTCAGGCCCAGGCTCACCGACCAGCTCCATGGGCTGCAGGAGGCGAGGCTCGGGAAAGGGAATATTCCATGCTTGGAATGCCTGCTGCCCAGCCCACCACACCCCACACCCAGAGTCAGGATTCTAGACTCAAGACCCAAAGCCCAGCTCCCTCCTGATTTTTAGGGAGGGAGGGGGGCAGAGAGAGAGAGAGAGAGAGCAGAGCCATTAGGTAGACCAGAGGGGACCCACAGGAGGATGCTGGGGCTCCTGACTCCCAAGGTTCCCTACCTCAGTGCCTCTGCCCATGCCACCCTCTGTCACAGCATCCTTCCTCCCTTCAAGGCCCCGGGTCTTGGGGTATCAGAGCCCCTGTGCCTCAGGTAGAGCAGCTCCCGTTGGTGTGAGCTGTGCGTGTGTTCCCAGCAGGCGCTGTGCCTCACTCGTTCCTGCCTTTCCCTGAGGGTTTGCTGAGCCATGCTGAAAGGCCCACGGGACTCTGCGTGGGCTAATATGTACCCATAGCAAGGATGGGACGCTGGAGGGTGGAGTGACACAGTGGCCTGCTGACTTGGGCCAGTCCTAGGCTCTGTTAGGAAAAACCAGTTTTCTACATGAAACTCTCCTGTCCTTCAGTGAACCTCCAGTGCGCACAGGGCAGGATAAAGCCCTGCCTGCAGTAAGCCCAAGCCAATTCCTCCCACACCCAGATGCAGGCCAGAGTCTCACTGGGACAGCCTGGGAACTGCTCAAAGGAAGTGTCACTCACCCCCATGCAAAAACAGAGGAATGTGCTGCCCAGACAGGTCAGCTTCTGCACCAAGCCCAGGGGCCCGCGGATCTCTGGATCTCCGTAAACTTTCCCCCTCCCCTCACCACAGAGATTCGCACTTGGTCTCTACTAGCCGACTCCAGCAACGCTGACAGGGGTCCATGCTCCCTGAGCCCCCATCTCAGAAACACAGCCTCGCACTCACACTGAGAGGCATATCTCCTGGCCCCATCAGACCCTGGGCCCCTGCAGGACCAGGTCGGGTCCACTGCCTGGCCCTGTGACCCGGTTCCCCCACTCCCTGCGTGGTTCGGCCCCAAGGGTCCGGCCAACTGTGGGCCCAAGACCACAGCCACAGCGTCCCAAGAGCTTCCCTGTGTGGGCACTCAGCTTCAGCCTCACCTCCCGCCTGCTCCTTACTGGCCGCACCCAACACCGGCTGCCCCTCGATGCCACACTCAGTCTCACCTTCACCAGCGTCATCGGCGCCCTCCTCACCTGGAGAACACCTGCTCATCCACTGGGGTTCCTCCCAGGTTTTTGCCTGCGCCAAACCCCCCTGGCTGGGTCAGGCTCCCTGTACCATCTCCCCCAACAGAGCTCAGCTATCTGTATTGCATCTCCCTCCCAGCAGCCTCAAAGGCTAGCGGGGGACCTGATGCTAGAAACCATTTCAAGAAGTGGACCTTGGTTTTCCCAGGACAGGAGTCACCCAACAAAGGAGGTGACAAGGCCACAGTCTCTACGTACCTCTGAGAAGAACACGGACAGAATGACCAGGCTGATCCAGTGAATCACGCCAGCAAACTGGAACGCGCTGGAAACTGCAATGGACAGGATAAGGACCAAATTTGAGGAGCAAGGAATTAGGTGTGTTGCTATGGGGACTTCGCAGCATCCATCCAGACCTCTGGGACCCCAGGGCCCACCTGCATGAACATTTAGATCTGGTGGAAATTGGGTGACAAAGCAAGGGCAGCTTTAGCTGGCGTCTGCAGTGAAGGCGGTAGGAGATTTGTGAGACAATGATGCTGTTCTTCTTGCCTCCAACCCAGGGGGCTGCTTCCTTCTCCCCCATAGGCTGCCTCTCTGAGCTCCTGCTTGGTCTTTGGTGAGCTTTTGGCTGCAGCCAGGCTGTAGGGACGAAGCCCTCCAGAAGGGGTTCAGGAAGACCTTTGCGGCTTTTGGGCTGTGTAGGCAGCTTCAGTCGAAGCTGGATGGGCTTTTAGACATCCAGCCCACAGTTCACCCCCAAAGCGCTGTGCACAGTCAGGGGACTCCAAATGAGCTTACTGTGACTTTTCATTCTGGAAACCGAGTGGCAGAGACGGTGGTGTCGGCCAGGGTGTTTTGGAGAGAAGGCTGCAACGAGGACTGGCAGGGGAGCCAGGTTTGGGGCAGAGGTGTCTGCCTCCCTCCCTAGATTAGCAGAGCCAGTGGGATGGGGTCTGCTAAACTTCTATGTTGCCCTACTTGTCCCCAGGTTCTGGAGTGGGAGTGAGAGAAGCCATTGGCCCCTGAGGGTTCCCGCCCCACCTTTCACCAGCCACTCCTTAGAGTTAAGGCATTTTCTTTGGAAAGCCCTTTTAAAATACGTGAAGCCACAGCCAGCCTTCGAACCCTGGCATGGCATGGTTTTTAGCCAGCAAGGCCAAAAGCAGGATGCTGGGGCCTAGGACAAGGGTCAGGTGAGCTCTGACGGAGACTGGGTGGGAGGGATTGCCCCAGAGGGTGGAGGGCTCCCCAGAGGCCTAAAATAAATACTGGTGGGACACTGGGGAAGAGCTGAGATGGGGCGAGGGGCAGGAATGCTGCTGAGAACATGCCTGCTCTGCCTTCTTTGTGAGCTGCAGCCAGGCCTGCTTGGCACATTGCTCAGAAACCCCCCAGGGCCAAGGGAAAGTGCCCAGTGCCTTCAGCGGGGAGGGCCAGACTGAAACAGAGGCACCCACAACCTCTCCCGAAGCTCTGGGATCTGCAGACCCTGGGGGTGGGTAGAAGTCAGGTCACAGAGCATAGCCAGGGGAAGACAGCTGCAAAACCAGGTTCCAGGTGGGAGACTCTGAGGCCCCCTGGCTTTGGGCCAAGATGACCCTTAGAAGATGAGCCCGGAGTCAGGCCACATGAATACCAGTGGGAACGAAGAGGCTGAGGCCCATGTGACTCCAAGAAGACCTCCAGATGATTCTGAAAACATAAAATCTCTCCCCATTATTTCTCAAATGAATTCCTGTGCCTTTTTTTACGGTTTGCTTTAGAAGAGCAATAAATCTCTGATTGTGCGTTTTATGGAATTTAAGATGCCTTTTATGAGCTGCTATTGGATCTCCCACCAAAATCAATCTCCTGGATACTTAATTTTAAGCAAAATTCCAGTGTCGGCTGGGTTCTCAGTTCTCCTCAATACCTTGTCATAGCCCGAGCAGCCAAGGGCCCCGAGGACAATCCGCCACGGGGAAAGAAAGGCTCCGTTATGGGCAGGTCTCATAAAAAGCAGACAGTACGGGTGAGTGGGAGGGAAAGTATACAACATGGTTTAATTGAAGACAGGTTGAGTGTAAAACCAGTACCGGTCACTTTATGCTGGAAGATCCTTTAATTGGAACCAAGGGGCCACCAGCTGCATAAAACCCAACTAGGCTTATCAGACAAAAGCAATTCTGTGCTCACCGTTCATCCTCTCTCAGAGAACCGAGAAGGCTCATGTGACTTGGAGGGTGCTTGGACAGACCCTGAGTTCACAGGATCCCATAAAGGAGTTGAGGGCATTTGAGAAAGGAAGCCCAAGACGTCTGAATGGGTTTGGGGGTAACTGGATCTACAGTCCTGGATTTTGCCAGTGGAAGGAAAAGAAGTCTCTTTGGGGCTGATAATTGTACCTTTTATTATTATTATTTATTTATGTATTTATTTAATTTGTTTATTTGAGATGGGGTCTCACTCTGTCACCCAGGCTGGAGTGCAGTGGCGTGATCATGGCTCACTGCAGCCTCGACCTCCCAGGCTCAAACGATCCTCCCACTTCTGCCTCCCGATGAGCTGGGACTACAGGCGTGTGACACCATGCCAGGCTAATTTTTACGTTTTTTGTAGAGACAGGGTCTCGCCATGTTCCCCAGGCTGGTCCCAAACTCCAGGGCTCAAGCGATCCTTCCACCTTGGCCTCCCCAAATGAGATTACAGGCATGTGCCACCACACCTGGCCTGTGCCTCTTTTTAAATTTGCATTTGAAGGATCTACCTTTTAAGTCAGGGCAATACAGGGAACCAGGAACTGCACCAGAAACCACTAAGTTATCCAAAGTCAAGAGGCAAGATACCTGCCCCTGTCCCTCTGGTGCGACAAACAGCATGGGGTAGGCCTGGTGGGGGTAAGCGGTGGATCCTGCACTCAGACAGCGATGTCACTATGGGACATCCAGGACAGAAGAGGTGGAAGAGGAGGTTTAACGTGAAACTAGGACAAATACCAAGAGGAAGAGAACTGGCCAAGCAGTTAAATGACCTGGTGCCTTGAAGTCCCAGCTCTAATACCTCTTACTTAGGGCAAGTATCTCACTTCTCCAAATCTTAATTTGCCTCATCTACAATATGGGATCATATCCATCTCGCCCATCTCACAGGGTTACTGTAGTGTCAAATGTGTGGAAAAATGCTTTAAAAACTATCATGATACACATAAATCACACTGCCAACTCACAGCTGGATAAAAATACCAGGAATCTTATCATTGTGGTCGCTGTCATAAGTAGTTACTATAAGCTGAGATGCCTCCGTAAATGGGAACTCCCCTTAGACTACAGAAAATTCCAACCTGGAAAATCCCAAATGGGAGCAATTAAAAAAATGCATACAGGGGTCCCCAACGTTTTTCATCTCATCAGTTTCTGATCATGGAATGCTGGGGAGAGGACTGCAGAGGCCACATTGGGCAGAGAGGGGCAAACTGAGACTGGGGGTGACAGAGAGAGAAGCTGCCAGATGTATTTCCTCCCCAGTGGCCATCCCCATGAGCCCTGGGGCCTGAGGCTGGGCAGCAGCATCGGCGGGGGCAGATCTCGGCCTGCAGGTTGGGGACCCCTGATGAATGCAGATGCACATTGAATATTGACATCATATGTATTGGCATATGTATCTCTCTTGCTACTCACACTGGAGAAGCTTTATATCTATTAGAAGTTCCAGAGTCAGGAGAATCACCACCAATATTACACAGGCTACCAGGAAACTGTTGAGACTTGCACTGAGCAAAAATACCTGCCACACGGCTGCTCTCTTCCCACAGCACGGCTTCAGCCAGTTAGACCTGCGGGGACAAAAGTGGGGAGAAGAGAGGCTAAGAATGGGAGGGGACAAGAGGGTGGGCCCCAGTCAGAGCCCTGCTCTCAAACCCACCAGTGTCACTCCTCCTGGGCTCTCTCCCTGGCTCTAGGCTTCATGGCGAAACACAACCTTATTCAAGAGGCTGGGGAGCATCATAAAGGGTGAAAATGTCTCATTAAGAAATGGAGCTGGCCATTTTTTTTTCTTTTTTGAGACAAAGTCTTACTCTGTTGCCCAGGCTGGAGTGCAGTGGTACAACCTCAGCTCACTGCAACCTCCGTCTCCCAGGTTCAAGCAATTCTTCTGCCTCAGGCCCCCAAGTAGCTGGGGCTACAGGTGCATGTCACCATGCCCAGCTAATTTTTGTATTTTTGTAGAGATGGAGTTTCATCATGTTGGCCAGGCTGGTCTCGACTCCTGACTTCAGGTGATCCACCCGCGTCGGCCTTCCAAAGTGCTGGGATTACAGGCATGAGCTACCACTCACAGGCGGGCTTATATGCAAATCTGCAGCTCATGCATCTCCGTGCTTCAGTCTTCTCAAAGTTGAAAAGGGTATGAGACCAACATCTGGTGGGTTAGTGGACAGTCGGCCTAAGCAGCAAGTGCAGCATGAAAACAATGTGTTATTACTGCAGTTCTGTGCAGCTCAGAATGCGGTGACATGGGCTCTGGCATTTGGGAGCATCTCAATTTGCCTTTAATAAATGCTCGATGAATCACTGAATGGATTTTCCATTTTTCAGCTATAAAAAGGAAGATTTGAACTAGATCGCTGTTTTTCAAAGTAGGCTGCGTGGAACACTAGTTCCACAAAATGTTCACAGCTGTTATTTGATGCAAAAGTTTCCATGATTGGGTATGTTTTGGGAAATTTGGGTCCAATAAAGTTAAATGGCTATTTTTCTCTGTGGGGCGTTTTAGGGCCTTCAATATGCTCTTATGCCTCATCAGAGTCCCAAAGAGATTGCAGAGTCAGGGCTTCCCAGACTTGCTGGACCGTGACACCCTTTATCACAGAGTGAGAATCTGGCGAGACTAGAGTTCCATGGACTTTCAGGGAAACCCTTGACTATATGATTCTGGGCATCACAGCAGAAGTGAGGCTGCTGAGGACAGAAGCTTTCCTGAGCAGGTCTGGAGGTAGGCGGGGTCACGGAATCTGAGCTGGATGGGCTCCGCAGGGCCCTGGACACCCTTCTCTCAGGAGCACAAGAAAGGCACCTCTGAGGGGTCTGGGGAATACAGGGATGGGGGAGCTGAGCCCAAACCTCACCGGTTTGGTAGTTTAGGTACAAATAGGACCTGCCTGCTTCCCTTGCTGAGGAAGAACTAGGCATCCTGAAGTGGCAGCCACAGCACCAGCCCAGGAGGCCACGCTTCTGGCTCTGCCTTCGGCCACCCTGGGGCCCCGCGTGAACGTTCCTCACCACTGTGGCCTCCGCCTCCACCTCCCCATGTGTAAACAAGGATAACGCTCCTGAACTCACAGGTCACTAAAGTTAAACGAGGAAACTGATTGGCCCTGTAAAGACAATGCAGCTGAAATGGATTTCGGTGATGATGGCGACGATGATGATAAAATATGTGACGGCCTGAACACGGGGTTGTGAAGGGGGCTCCGCCCTGAGGTGCCCCCTTCTCTCGGAAGGAATAACATGAATGCTTCAAGGAGATTTCGTCCTCACAGTCCATCCAGGGAAAGCCTGAAGGAGTCCCCCGCCATTGGAAGGACAGACAAAGCTCACAGCTCTTCAAGAAACCTGATGGTGCACTGGGCTTATTCACGTCATTCTGAATATTTTCTAACACCTCTGGGAATGATAGGCCCCCATCCTCAACTCTGTGGGGAATGCAAAGACTGGTGTTCAGTCCCCAAACTCAGGGAGCTGCTCACAGAGAGACAGGTAGGAGGACATCAACAGGCAAAGGAGGAAGAGGAAGAGGCCCTTCTGGATGGGGCTGTGGGGGTCTATGTGAACCCCGCATGGTCCAAGAGTGTGGGGCAAGAGATGAGGAAACCAGCCAGGTCAAAAGGGAGGGTTTTTCATTAAGGGACAAGCAGAAAACAGGAGAATGGTCTGTGCGGGCCAAATGGTGAAGGCCATCGATGAACACCCTCATCACCCACTGCAGGTGGATTTCAAAGTCCATTGCAAACCACTTCTTTCTGCTTTCATGCTGGCACAAGGGGCCAATCTTCACGCAAGGGGCTACAGAGGAAACCCCAGACTGAAACTGGGAGGAGCTCGGGAGGGTTGCCAGATCAAGCGCAGGATGTCCAGTTAAACATCCCAACTTCACATAAACAATGAGCAATTTTCTAGTGTACCCTAAACATTGCGTATGATAGACTCATACTAAAAAATGATCTGTTGCTTATCTGAAATCCCAATTTAACTGTGAATCCTGTATTCTCATTTGCTAAAGCTGGCAGCCCTAAACTCAAGAGCTGAGGGGTCCAGAGGGGGCCTGGTGAGGGCGACTGTGATTTGATCAGAGAAGCATGGGAACCCTGGGATGCAGGCAGAAAGGCAGGACAAGCTGGGGAAAAGCACATGGGAAGGCCATCTGTCCCGGAGGGGCAGGAGGGAGGGACCTGGCCAGGGAAGCCAGGTGCTCAGATGACAGCTTTGGCCCTGCTGGGCTGGAGGCTCACAGAAGCCTAAAGCTGCTGCCCGCAGCAGTGCCAGCGGCACAGCGCTCCCATCCATTAACAGGTCTTTGCATTTTAAGATATCCTTGGCTATCATCACTTGGCCACCCTCCTCACCTCCTGATTCTTCCTTCCGGCATCACCTACTCCCCCTGCTTCTTTTCCCACGATGTGACATTCCTGTCTCCCCTTCCGCCAGCCCCATTTTCATCCTTCACACCTCTCGCACCAAGTTCACGCTCAGCCTCCAGCCATCTCAGCGCCTCCGGAAGCCGGTTCCCCTGCCCTCTGCCTGCTCACTCCTCCTTGATGGCTCTAGCATGGTCTTTTCTAGGGCCCAAGGACACCCGGCTCCAATTCCACATTCTCCCCAATGCCCATTCCTGTGTCTGTGGCCCCTAAAACTGATGCCATGTCATTGTCATTTGAAATCTGAGCCAAGCACCTTCAGGCGGTTATGAATAAAAAGGGCAGCTGCCAGGGCCATCTGCCTGGGCTAGCCAGCAGGAAGCCTCATCTTCACGTTCCACAGAAGGCACCGGGCATTTGTTCACCTTCGTGCCTTGGACATCCCTAAGACACTGCTCCTTCTACCCCAGAGGAGGGTCCGGAAGGGAGTAGGGAATGAAACGAAGCATTGTATGCAGGAGCCCTAGTTTCGTGTATATTCAGTTCCCTATTGACAGGAGACTCAGATCATGACCTGCTTCCAAGGGAGGAAAAGCCAATTTATATTGCTGTTTAAATGTCATTTTTTCTTTTTCATTTTTTTTGTTAGAGAAACTTGCTAATCACATCAAGTGGTTAGCGAGAAGCTGCAGGAGATGGGCGTCTGGAGTTGCCTGTGGTCTGAAGTCAGCCCATAGTTGGCCTGGCCCTGCCACCAGAGCACACTCCTCAGCCTCAGGGAAGAGTCAGGTAGAGGACCGGGCAGATGGCAGGATTCGAATGCCAGGCAGGAAATGACGGCCTTGAAGTCAAATGAACGCTGCACCCCCCATGAGCTAAGGTAGGCAGTGTGATCAAGAGAGGCAAAAATCCCTGCTCTTGGGCAGGTTACGATCTAGTGGGAGAGAGGGTCAGGCAATAAATACAACAGGTTATGGTGTGCTACAAGGCGACGGTACCATAAGGAAGACACACAGAGCTGGTGGAGGGATTAGGACAGGTAAAGGATGAGTTGACATTTTAAATATGGTGGTCAGAGCAGGCCTCAGTGAGAAAGTGACATGGGAGAAAGCCAATGGGGGTGAGGGGAGAGCGATTTAGTGTAATGGTTGAAATGTACACTACATAGGGACTGTTTCTGGTAAAATTCTATTCAGCCCCGAAGTAACTTCAGCATGAGAAACGCCAGGGTGATGGGAGCCAGGAGCTGGGCCGGAAGAAGGATAGGCCTTCCCCCTTTGGTAGTGCGTGTAACTCACTCACCACCCACCACCGTCTAGGACAGATGCTGCTGGTGCAGCCACAGCCCTTGGCACAGCCAACACACAGCACCCAAGAACCCCGAGGCAGCCGCACAATCGCGCCTGTGCCATGCTGCTCTGGTCCTATCTTTTTATTCTCATGCCAGCTCAGTTGTCCTCTGCCCACACTCTGCCGTCAGCGACCCGCCCCTCCACCATGCCAGTCTGGGAGTGAGTTCGTGCAGGCCTCCTTGTTGGGGTTGTCACTTGCATCCTGCTCTGTGCACCCCCTCCTCTCGGTGACCCGAGGGCAAGGCACGTGGGGGTGGACTCGACAGAGTGGAAGGACAGAAGACCACTGTCAAGGAAATGATGGTATCCAGGGGATACAGTGGCTGGTGAGCCCTGGCTGCGTTGGAGCAGGGAGACAGGGAGCCATGGAGACTGGGGGTGGGATGTGCCTCCAGGTCAGTGGATCTCAACCCAGACTGCACAGTAGAGCATCCAAGAGAGCTCTTAAGAACTCCAATGCCCAGGCTGCACACCAGACCTCCTGAACCACAACCTGTGTGAGGACCCAGGCCTCCTCAGATGACTCCAGTGTGCAATCAAGGTGGATGGAAAATGGCTGTTCCGGGTCCTCGATACTCAGTGGCATCTACAGAGCAGCAGCATCAGCATCAGCATCACCTGGCACTTGTTAGGAATGCGGCGTCTCAGCCCTTCCCGGTGCTAGCTGAATTTCAGTCTGCATTTCAATGAGATCCCAGGTGCTTTGGGTGAGAACAAATGCTTCTGGCGGCCTAATAAGAGGTAACAGGTATCTCAGAAGGTAAAGGGGGCATGGCAAAGGGAGTTTGGGAGCAGAAGAGATGAGACAAAAGAAGGCAAGCCAGGGCTGAGCAGCCCTGGGGCATCAAGGAAATGGTACAGGCAGGCTGTGTGTGAGGGGTGGGGAAAAAGAGTCCAGATAGGTTCTGGGCTTCTTCAGGAAGAGCAGAAACAGAGGGCAGGGCTGCACTAGACTACAAGACCACAGACCCCAGGGCTCCAGAACAGGGCCCTTGAGGGTGGGTGGGGGGCTGGGAGGCTGGGCTGAAGCTGCAGGCTTTCGGTTGACCAGTGTTTGAAAATCCCAAGCTGCTAGTAAAATTTCATCTGAAATTCAGATGACTCGGACATTCCTAGAAGACTGTGTTTTAGCAAAATAGAATGTGACCAGTTTCAAAAGATTCCTGAGTGGTTCATTAATGACTCAAGGGGCTTAGTGGGCCAAAGGGGAAATCAGCGTTGACTGTTTAATTAGAGAAGGTGCTTTCCTTCTGTCTTCAGCATTGGCCCATGAAGGCCCCAGGGCTGGTTCTCAGGGTGGTGTTATCCCCAGAATTGCCACGAGAGGGCAGGCGTTTCCCAATTTCCTGTCTTGGTGCTGCTGTAGTGAGGGGACAGCTCCAGGGGCCCGGCTTGGGCTGCCAGAGTCTGCAAATACCAACAAGCAGATGGCATGTCCTGGCAGATGGGCGAGTATTCTACCATAGTCACTCTTGAGGCCTCAGAGAAATCCTGGGGTGGGAGGGGAGGCTGAGTACCTTTGTTGCTTCTGCTTCATAGTCTTAGGTGTTTGCATAAAATTTTCAAAAAATCTAGAATATGAAAGCAAAATGACAAACTTCCGGCGGAGGCTTCATATGCGATAAAGCCACAGGGGTGACCTGGAAGGAGCTGGCTCAAGCCACTGCTCCGTCAGGCAGCGTTCCCAAGCCTGGCACTGAAACAGCCCCAATCTGGAAGGGGAGGTAGAGCCGTGTGGCGCTAGGATGGGGGAGGGCTGAGCTTGCGCCTGTGGGGCCTGGCCTCTCCCACACCATAATCCACTATGCAATTGGTCTGCAGCGGCTGCCAGGCTGGCTGTGGCGGGGAGGACATGTGGTGGCGGGGAGGACAGTGACTGCACTGAGTCTCCTGAGGTGCAAGCTGGGGAGTGGCTAGAGCAGGGGGACCGTGGATACCCTCGAGGTGTCCTAAACGGGGCTCACAGGCAGTGGAGAGTCACAGCATCAGCCCATCTCCCTGAAGGCAGCCAAACTAGCTAACCCTGTTGGCCCTACTTTGAGATTTTCATCCTTCAAGTTCTCAAGGAAGGAGCTGAGGGAGGTGATCAAAATGAGACTGGAAGCTGCCTGGCAGGAGGAGCCGGATTGAAGCCTGGGGCCCTGGGCTTCCCCAGCTGCTGTCACTCTGCCTTCAGGAAGGCACTGCTAGACCAAGGGCTCAGAAGCTTTCTGGACTGCAGAGCTCTCCAGCAGTGGATACAAGCTATGCCCCTACACCCCCAAAATGCACAAAACCACAGCACTGTGCATAAGATTCCAGGGAGTGCATGAACTCCTTGAATCTCACCGATGGATCATCTAAGGATACCCAGGCTCCAGGTTAAAGCCCCAGGATTAGGTGATTTGAGGCCCCGCCTAGCTCCACTTGCGCTGGTTCTAGCATGCTGAACACCTGTGCCCTGGGTGTCACAGCTGATTTTGCCAATGATTTTGATGGTCAGCAAAACTCCTGGGTCCCACTTTAGTATATTTATTCCAGATGATTAAAATATTGGAGAAAGCCATGAGGCTGAAATGTAACTTCTGTCATTGACATGGACTTATTGATTAAACAAACACTTAAGATACATATTGTGCACCAGGAGCTGTTGTGAGCACTTTACAAATGTTAACTCATCCAGTTGCTATAAAAGGCAAGTCCTTTTTTCTCTATTTTCATGGAGGGGAAAGCCAGACTTTTCCATCTGTTTGGCTGTTGCTGGCAGCTACTGTCTCCAAATCACAGTCGCACCATTGACTGAACTCTGACTGGAATCGTTGAGCCTTAGTTTCCTAATCCCCTAAATGGAGATAATCTGCTTTGACAGGGTTGTTGTGAAATTTTAAAATATTGAAAACATATGTCAAGCCCATAACACAGTGTTTATCATACGATCTACTATGGTGATTTTAGATACACAGTCATTAGAAGGGGGATGAATAAACACAGTAAGTTTCCACATTCATTCCATTCCAGGCATGGTTCTCATATGCCCACCAAATGCCAGGCACTGTATTGGGTACTGGGCCCAGGAGGGTGATCAGAGCCTTCATCCTTACATAGCCTACAGCCTTATACACGAACTCTGATGATCCAATGCATTCCTAGTTCTAGGACACCCAAAAGGCAAAACAAGGGGAGGAAAAAGGCAGGAAAGAAATGGGCTCACTGTGTATGATGTCTCTAAAGAGACGCATCATCTCAATCTGTGAGAACTATCAACCCAATGCCTACGGGGCACCCTTTCACAAAACATCTGAAATGGTTAGTGGGGCTTCTTTCTCATCCAGGGAGAGCCAGAAACACAGGAAAACCACTTAAGCTTGCCCTTTGTTCCCTGTACCCTATTCCAAGGGGCAAGCCACAGCAGCACACAGACTCTGAGACGTGGGCTCATAAACACACACCACAAAACCAGAACTCTCAAGGTGGAGGTGAGAGGTGACTCTCCCAGCGCTCTGGGAGAGCTAAATAAATGGAAGTTTCCACACAGGCAGCTTCAGTTCTGCAATCAGAGCTAAAGGTTAGCCCTGCTGCCTTGTGGGAGAGAAGGAGGAGGGTTGTGTGCAGCTGGGGTCACCAGAGTCTGACATTTGCTTGTCCCAGAATCTCAGATTTCTTGCATCCTCAGAAATGTCAACCCTGGGAAACAGTAGGGTGTGGTGGCAAGAGTTCAGGGTGGGGGGTGAGGGGGTGGCGAAAATGGCCATACACTTGGCAACCTCGCCCCTGCCCACCTCAGGGCACAGTGGCCAACGCACACCATGGATTGGCTGCCCCTTCTTGGGGAGACCAAGGACACTGACCACACATCTCAGAAGGGCTGCCATGTAGGTGGGCTGTGCTCAAGGAGCCACCCAAGTCCTTGGCAAGGGGTTTAAGGTTGACTTAGGGGTGGCAGTGCGGTGTTGTTGGATGAAGTGCCTATAAGGTCTCTGCCACCCTGAAGTCCTCAATTCTGGAAACTGGTCTCAAGTCTGAGAATCTCCTTGTGCTGTGCTTGGAGGACAGGGCTGCTTGGAGGCAGTCAGCTGCCTACCGGGTGAGAACGAGGGAATAAATCGGCACCCCACCCACCAGCTCTCTCCAAGTTTGCTGTGGTTTGGCAAATCCTGAGTCAGCCAAGATCTCCCTCCTTCTAGTTGGCCAAAGTCAATATTCAGGTGCGTCCACAGATGACTGAGGACTCCCATTCCATCCCAGCACCATAAATTCACCTAACTTTTCCTGGCGGGACGTGGCCACGCATTTCAACTTTCCTCCCCTCTCTCCGGGAAACGTCCGCGACTCGCCCCCGACCCAGGTGGTCAGAGGCGCTCCGTCGCCATCTAGCGGTCATCCGCTGCTGTACACCCTGCTCCTTGCGAGCAGGCGGGGAAGGACGGATATTTTGCTGAGAAATAATACATCTGAATGTTTTGCCTTTTTTTTTTTTTTTTTTTTTTTTTTTTAATACAGGGTCTCACTCTGTTGCCCAGGCTGGAGTGCACTGGTGCGATCCTGAGTAGCTGGGACTACTGGCGCACACCACCACGCCTGGCTAATTTTAAAATTTTTGTAGAGGGGTTCTCACACTCCAGGCTGGTCTCCAACTCCTGGCCTCAAGCGATCCGCAGGCCTCGGCCTCCCAAAGTGTTGGAATTACAGGCATGAGCCACTGCAACCGGCCTTAATTGATTTATTAATCAAGGAAACTTCTTTGGGGTTCCTGGACTACAGGAAAGACAGCTAACCAGTGCTCATCAGGAAAAATGTTTTCGTCTAAATTAAACTTTTATTCTGTGGTTGGGGCATCAAGAATTCTCCTGGAAGCTGGAGCCTACTAAAAATATCAAGGGAGTGAGGGGTCACAGGGTCAATTTGGGGTCCAGGGACAGCTGGCTTGCTGGAGAAAGGGGTGGTGTTTTATTATAGACAGATCTCACTGGCATCAAGAAAGTGGATTATTAAAGCTCCTTTCTTTTCCTCCCTGAGAAAAAAAGGATGCAAAGCCATCTGAAATCATGTGATGCCGAAATTCCAGACTCTGCAGCTGCATGGCCATGGCGGGGATCGATCTGCCTCATAACCCTGAACCCCCAAAAGCTTTTCCTTCCTCTACCAGGATGTTAAAACCTTACTAAGTGAAGTTGGCATGTTCTGAGGCAAATCTGATTTCCTTCTTCTAGGTGACTTTGTGGAGAAGGCACGGAATTAGCAGGGATGCTCAGACGTGAGCCAGCCGACAACCATAGCAGTAACTTCTAAGGCATAAGAAGCCTGGGGCCTCCCTTGCAGCTCCTTCCCAACTGCACAGAGATCTAGGGACCAGCTCCCAACTCCCTGCAAATGGAACTGGGCTTCCCCTTCTCTTGTAATGCTTATTTGCATGCAGCCCTACCCATTCACTCACTGATTCATTCATTCAAGTCATTCCTAGATCAGTCAACACCCCTGTTCCAGGCTCAGGTGATCTGATCCCCACCGTGAGGAAACCCCTGGCCCGGTACTGGAGACAGACTTGTAAAGAGAGGAGCAGAGCAGAGCTCCAGAGTGTCACCCTTGGGTGTGGTGATGGAGGTAGGCAAGGTGCCATGGGTACACTGAACTGAGGACCTAGCCTGGTGGGGTTGGAGGACAGAAGACGTTTTGGAGGCTGTGGCCCTCAAGCCAGACAGTACAGGAAGAGAGAAGGGTATTTCGGGCTATGGCTTAGTAGGTCCCTACCCCTCCCTTCTCTTTGTCCCCAGTCTTTGCTCGCTGGCATATCTAAAATTATTTCAGTCCTTATTTAGAGATGTTTGCTATATTGGGTCTGTCTTATTTTTCTAACCTGACATCTCAAAAAATATCCCTGTGCCCCCATTATGTTTTTTTCCTCTGAGCGTAAAGTTCTGGCAGAAATGTGCTGTTGGCATCATCTCCAAGTAATAACATCCATTTATGTCTGCCCAAGACCCAAACTTCCTCCAAGCTTCCCCTGCCGAGGAGTCCAGCCCTGACCTCTCAGGCTGGGCTTTTTAGAACCCTAAGATATAAATAACTGTCTTACTAAACGCTGAATATCTTTCATTTCTTACTTTATTTTTATTTTTGACAAAGACTATCCCATTTTCTCACCCATGACCATCTTTGCACCCTCTTTTCACTAAAAAGATGGGGAACATCTTTATCTTTATGTGGCCACAGAGTGTCATTTATAAAGTGGGGATGATGACCCCCACCTTGCACCACCATTTCTCCTACGGGGCTGTGGGCCTCTCTAGGATGGAGACTCTGGTCTCTCTGATGTTTCTCTTTTGTTGCCTCTGGTCTCACCCAGACCCTGAAAACTACCCAGACCTTCAACGTACTTGGTTAAGAGAAAACAGAACTTCCATTCTGCACCATGATTCTTGCAAACTCAATGTCACTCTTCCAAAGACAGATGATTGGCTCACTGACAGCCTCATTTTTCTGTACCTCACTTTTCCACCATTGAGTGGGATGACATCCAATGAAAACATCACAGAATGAGAACAAGAAATCAGGGGCTCTGGTTATGTGCAAACACAAAGCCCCAGCACTGTCCACCAGGACACTGGACACTGGTCCAACTGCATTGGAATGAAAACATCAACTGACCAAGTCATTGAAGAAACAGACTAAGAAGGCAGAGCTTTTCCAAACCAAACAATATCTAGAGAGGCTGGATGAAATTAAGAGCTAATTCGAGACTGAAGGCTATGAAAGGAGAACTGGCTTCCTTAAAAGCTGTGGATGATTCTCTTGCTAATGTTCACACTACCCTGTCCCACTGGAGTAACAGTAATGTACTTTGGGAAATGATACAGTTCAAGGGGTGGGCCTGATTGGCTTATGGATTTTCCCCTGTGCCTTGCCATGCGACCCAATTCTAGCCAAAGACACATGAAGGAGAGAGCTGCTAGAGGCTTCTGGGAAAGTTCTTTGTTGCTCCTAGAAGAGAGTGATGGGCAGCCACTTTCACTTGTCAGACATGAATGAGGAAGGATGTGGCCTGATGACCACAGGCAGCCCTCTCGGAGGGAACCAGTGGAAATGGCTGGTTCCTGTCACAGCAGGAAGCAGGCCTGGGGTGCTTGTAAATGAGCTGAAGTACACATATGGCTCATTTTAGTAGTAATGGGTTGGTGAGGTACAGGTTCCACATGTTGGGGGTCACATGGCTCTCGGAAGCCATGGGATGACGTTTACAGCATAAGGATGAAGTCGACACTGCGGCCAGCAGAGTGCAGAGATGAAAGGAATCTGGTTCTTGTTGGCACTGGTGAGTCTCTGGACCAACCTCAAAGCCACCCTTGCCCTGGACTCCATGGTACCTGGACCAGTGAGTGTGAGGTGGGTTTTCTGTTACATGCAGTCCAAAACAACTGGCTGATGGAGTTACCAGTTCTTCATGAGAATAGCGTAGAGAAGAGATATTATTATGGCAGTAGAAATTTATAAGACTTAGAGATGATGGAGTATGAGGCATGAGGGAGAAGACATCAAGCTGGCCCCTCAGGTTATCCACGTAAGAGGGCATTGTGGGCGGCTCAGCTGGGGTGCAGATACCTCCCCTGTTCTGCTTCTCCTCTTCTCCCGAGTGTCTGTTCACCTCTGTGGACACGCATGAAGGTTTCTGAGTGATCGCTATTGAGGGAGGGAGGCACCTGGTTGGGGGTGGGGGTAGAGGCAGCGGGGGAGAGGCAGATGATGCAGCAGGCATTATGTGCCAGCCCAGCTTCTTGGGTTGAACTGGAGACCTGGGTGTAGAGTGGTGAAGGCCAGAGGCACATAGGACTGGAGCTGGGGCCATAAGTCGTGCATTGACAGCATGGTACAGGCTTGTCATGGGGGTAGCTTTCCTTCCTCACTCTGCATGGAGCTCAGACTGCATGGGCTTTGGGTTTCTGAAGCCCCTCCACTTGGCACCGGCACTCCCAGAAGGGACACCATTGGCAGCAATAGCTTCATGACCACTGGACACGGTCAGGAGGGAGCCAGAGCAAGGGAGGAGGAACACAGACTCCAGGATGACTACGGTTGACTATAGGTGACTAGAGGTGACCACAGCAGGCTTCATGTAGCTTTGGGGCATTCTGGAACCCACTGGTACCTGTTGCAGCAGGAAGGACACTTAGGTGCTTGTTAATGAGCTGAAATTCATGTTGCTCATTTTGGTAGTGATGGGTGGGTGAGGTGTAGGTTCTACTGGTTAGGGTCATAGAAAATACATATTGAGAAAAGACAGTTCAGTCTGGGGCTTGCAGGGTTTGAGATGGCCAGGACAGGCAGGCCATTGTTGTTCAGGCTGGATTTGAGTGCTGTCACTGAAAAGGCAGTTTTTAGCAATGACTTGGGTGAGACAAGAACATTTGTCCTCTCAAGTATGCAGCCAACTCAGAGGCAAAAGAATAGATCATTCCACAGACACTCATCAGGATTCCGAGATACGTTTGGGATCCCTGTGAATATGTTCAGGAAGTAGCTGGATGTAAGTCGGGAGTTAGAGAGAGATCTAGGCTAGAGACACGACTTTGAATGTTACCAGTTGAAGGAGATTAATTTAAGTAATGGGAATGGATGAAATTACCCAGTGTGTAAAATTAGTAGAGTGAAAATGGCCAAAGGCAGAAAACAAAGTACCCAACATTTAAAGAACAAGCAGAGGAACCTCAAACAATTTTTAAAAGGCGTGGAAGGAACAGCCAGAGGAGGAGGAGGAAAATCAGGAGAGGGGCTGGGCATGGTGGCTCACGCTTGTAACCCCAGCACTCCGGGAGGTTGAGGCAGGAGGATCACTTGAGCCCAATAGTTCAAGACCAGCTTGGGCAACATGGTGAGACCCTGTCTCTATTTAAAAAATTAAATAAAAAAAGAAAATCAGGAGATCGTGGTTATAACAGCGGACACAAGGAGGCTGGAGAGGGAGGGAGTGGCTGACAGTTTCAAATGCTGGACAGAGATAAGGATCATAGCAACAAGGAAGTGGCTGATGCCTTTAAGAACAGTTTCCGTGGTATGGACTGAGGCTGAAGCTGGACTGCAGCAGACTGAGACATGAATGGGAGGGGCAAAGGGGAGGTGGCAAGTGTCTCGAGGCTTTCAAGAAGTTTGACTTCAAAGAAAAAGAGAGGTAATGGTACCTAGCAGGGAGGTGGAGTCAGAGGAGGACACGAGACTGGAGTGTGATGACATGGGGTGAGGAGGTAACTGATGGAGCAGATGCCTGAGAAGGTGGGAGGGGAAGGCAATCAGAGCTCAAGGAATGGGGCAGGCCGTAAAAGGGAGGAAGGAAGAGACAGGGGTGTGGTGCAGCCCATCCACAACTGTGCCTACTTTCTGAGGGTACTAGGAAAGGAGGTCATCTGCTGAGGGCAAGAAAGAGGGGACTTGAGGCAGACACAAGCGATCAGAACTGGCCACCTTGGGACTAAGCAGGACCACAGAGGAGGACTGCCAGGCAAAACTGAGAATCAAGTCGCGGCTGGAGACCTTGAGTCTAGGGAGGCACCCAGTCTGCACGGTCATATGATTTTCCTCCCTGAGCCCTCAGCAGCCTGAGTGCAGAGGTGAAGAGAGGAGCAGCAGACAGGTCTGCCATTTGGGCTCTGCTAAGCAGCTATCTGGAGGACAAAGGGCTTCTAGGCAAGTCAAGGAGCTTGGCCAAGATAAGGTTCTGACCCCACACCAAGGCGACTGCTCCTTCCTCACCCCGCAGGACTTTCATGGACGTAAAGCATACCAAACCACCTCACACCCATTAGGAAGGCTGCTATCAACAAAATGGAAAATAGCCAGTGTTGGTGAAGACAAGGAGAAATCAGAGCCCTCATGCACTGTTGGGTGGAATGTAAAACGGTGCAGCAGCCACTACAGAAAGCAGTATGGCAGTTCCTCGAAAAGTCAAAAATAGAATTACCGTGTGAGTCAGCAATTCCTGCTTTTGGATATATACCCAAAAGCACTGAAAGCAGGGTATTATTATTATTAATTATTATTATTATTTTGAGACAGAGTCTTGCCCTGTCACCCAGGCTGGAGTGCAGTGGTGGTGTGATCTCAACTCACTCCAACCTCCACCTCCCAGGTTCAAGTGATTCTCTTGCCTCAGCCTCCCAAGTAGCAGGGATTACAGGTGTGCGCCACCACACCTGGCTAATTTTTGTATTTTTAGTAGAGACGGGGTTTTGCCATGTTGACCAGGCTGCTCTCAAACTGCTGACCTCAAGTGATCTGCCTGCCTCAGCCTCCCAAAATGCTGGGATTACAGGCGTGAGTCACTGCACCCGGCCTGAAAGCAGGGTTTTGAAGAGATATTTGTACAGGCATGTTCATAGCAACACTATTCACAATCGCTAAAATATGGACACATTTGAGAAAAAGCAGTCCAGTGTGGGATGTGTCCACCGACAGCTGAATGCATAAGCAAAGTGTGGTAGAGTCACACAGTGGACGATTATTCAGTTTTAAAAAGGAAAGAAATTCTGCCACATGCTACAACATGGATGAACCTTGTGGACATTATGCTAAGCAAAATAAGCCAGTTATAAAAGGACAAATACTGCATGATTTCACTTACAGGAAGCACTTAGAGTAGTCAAATTCAAAGGGACAGAAAGTTGAGTAGTGGTTTCCAGCAGCTGGAGGGGTGGGGGAACAGGGAGCTATTGTTTACTGGGTATAGAGTTTCTATTTTGCAAGAAGAAGTGTTCTGGAGATGCATGCTGGTTATAGCTACCCAACAGTCTGATGTCCTTAATGCCACTGACGCTTACACTTAGGAATGGTTAAGATGGTACATTTTGTTACATGTATTTTACCACATTTTTAAAAAATGCTTTAAAAAGCATACTGAGGCTAGGCACTGTGGCTCACGCCTGTAATCCCAGCACTTTGGGATGCAGAGGTAGGCAGATCACTTGAGGTCAGGAGTTTGAGACCAGCCTGGGCAACATGGTGAAACCCCGTCTCTACTAAAAAAAAAAAAAAAAAAAAGGGCATGGTTGCACACGCCTGTAATCCCAGCTACTCAGGAGGCTGAGGTGGGAGGATCTTAAACCTGGGAGACAGAGGTTGCAGTGAGCCAAGATTATGCCACTACACTCCAGCCTGGGGTACAAAGCAAGACTTTGTCTCAAAAAAAAAAAAAAAAAAAAAAAAAGTAAACTGAGAAGTTAAAGGCATTGGACAGGATAGCTAGAAGCAGAATCAGATGGGCAATGCATGTTACCCACAGTCACCGTGATGTTGGAAAGGGATGGCTGAGAAATGGAAACCCAGTGCTGCTAGCCAGGATCGAGGGATCAGGAGCATACAGACTGGGCTCTATTCCTGTGTCTGTCATTTTTTGTTGTTGTTGAGACAGGGTCTCACTCTGTTGCCCAGGCTAGAGTGCAATGGAGCAATCATAGCTCACTAAAGCCTCGACCTTCTGGGCTCAAGTGATCCTCCCACCTCAGCCTCTGAGCAGCTAGGATGACAGGTACGTGCCACCATGCTTGGCTAATTTTTTTTTGTAGAGATGGGGTTTTGCCATGTTGCACAGGCTGGTCTTGAACTCCTGGGCTCAACTGATCCTCTCACCTCAGCCTCCCAAATTGCTGGGCTTACAGGCATGAACTATCACGCCCTGCCCCCGTCTCTGTCATTGTGTGACATTGGGCAAGTTCCTTGTACTCCCTGGGCCCTGCTGTCTTTGAGAATGTTTAGAATGGATGCATTTAGGTCTCTTCCAGCTCTAACAGTCTCAGATTCAGGGAAACTGAAAAGCCCTGAAACATCACAGAGCTCAAGGGCACTGGGAGGCGGGCAGTGGGGCCACGGAGCACTTTTTTGCCGGAGTCCCTAAGGTCTCTTCATTCCCTACAGAAAAGGTTCATTCCTATACATAACACTGGCCTTTGTAGGAAGAGGCACTTTGGACAAGACTGAAACCAAGCTCAGAGCTGTAAATGAGGACTCTTCCTTTTGTTTTACATTGCCCCAGAAAGGACCGGGTTGGACATTTTGGGAAAACCCCAGGATATGCAGCAAGAGCCAAGAGGCCTGGCAGAGAGAGGTCGTTCCTCCCTCGCAGTGGGATTTTGCTTCGCTTCAGTTTCCCCTGGCTGCGGTCCTGTGCCTGTGCTTCCTTCCTCCAGGAAGCCGTCTGGCTGCCAATTGAGGCCCCCAGCTGAGAGCTCCAGCAGTGAGGCAAATCCCTTCCCTGGGCTGCTTCCTATTTACCCAATGGTAACAGCTTTTCTGGGCACACCTGGAGATTCAAATTAAATCAAGGGCCTCTCTGCCTTGCAGGCGCTTCATTTGGATTCGTTTGTTTGGAAAGAAACCTTGCAAAGGCTCAATTTAGAGGCAAATTGAATGATAAGGCAAAGCCTCTGCCAGCCTTGGGGTTCAGGCTAGGGAGTGATACACAGGGGACACCTGGAAAGGGGTACACCACAGCGCAGGACCCCTGAAAGGGGATACATCACAGTGTGGTACACCTGGTGGGGGAACACCCATAGGTCCACCCGCGGTGCCATAACACCCGCAGGGGGCACATGTGGACACTGCTTTGCTCCGAACCAGAATCCCCGGAGGTTTCTCCACTTCTCTCCATACCATCCTGCTCTCCACGTGAAAAGGGCCTAACAGGCTCAGGCCAGGGCAGGAAATGAATTCTCCGAAATAGCTAGGGCATGTTAGAAGGCTGCACTACTGCTTTTGACCACCAGAGAGCAGTGGCGCAGTGACTTGCTGGGTGCTCAGAGAAGGACCCACGAGTTACATCATTTGCAGAGCCCAATGAAAATGTGGGGCTCCTTAAGAATTTCAAGACAGCAGCCGCAGAGCATTTAGCCAAGTGTTGGGGCCCTTCTAAGCACGGGGCCCTGTGCTACTGCACAGGTCACATGTGCATGAAGCTGGCCCTAGCCCAGGAGCCTCAGGTTTTAGCCCGGCCTTCAAGATGGTAAGGACCTGACAGAGCTCAGGACAGCGCTGCCACTGCAGGTGTCCCTTAGCTGCCTCCAATCTGCTTGCCTATCCTTTTTTTCCCAGTGTCCTGATGACAATATGCACAATACTTGGAAAAATTACATTTTCAGAGAAAGCCACTGGGGTGTAGTTTCTGCAAAAAAGGTATGTGGTTTCACCATTGTTAGGTAGTTTATCTCAGAAAGTGGGAAGCTCCTTCCAGAAACAAGCCCAGGGAATCCAAGCTCTACAAATTTAGCTTTAGCTAAGGCTTCTGGTTTGCTTCTAAAATACCTGACAACCCTTCGTTTTTGTATTCAAAGCAGCCAGCATGTTCCAAAGTGTTTACCGGCACCCAGGAAAGAAAAGTCCAGAACTGGCTCCTAAGGTCCTGCCAGTATTTACAATGCGGTGTCTAAGAGCCACAGGGTGAGGCTAGGGAAAGCCCTTGTCAGAGTCAGAAGTCTGATCTGCTGTGTGACCCTAGGACCTGTTCCTACCCCTCTTTGGCCTTCAGCTACGCCACCAAGCCCCATGAAAATGAGGACATCAAACTGGTGTGTCTCCCCTGCCCCACCTAGCTCTTGCCCTCTACCACTCACCTTCAGGAAGTATGTTTGTAAGACAGACCAGGCTAATGAGAAGTGAATTGGGAAATGAAGGCATCCAAGCTGACTGACAAACTAAGTAGGAGGAGGTAAGGACCACCTTTTTGAATTGCAGACCCGCATATTCCGCATGCCTTCCCTGGAAAGGGAGTGCCCGAATGTCTGCAGAGCTCCTAGCCGAATTCTCTAGATTCCCTTACATCCTAAGCATGTTCCTGCAGGCAGGGTACATTTTTCCTGGTCGCTTCCTAGTGAAAGTCTGCTTCATAAAGAGAAAGTGCAGCTCAAGTCCATCCCTTATGGGCTCTGTGACCTTGGGCAAGTCCCAAATCACTGTGGGTCTCCTTCTTCCCAAGAGGGGAGTGGATGGGTCATTAAGGAGTGCCTCAGTCCTAAAATAAATTTTATGACTCTCCCAAGAGGTCACCTAAGAGGTCGTCTGGCGGGTATTTTCTGTGCCCATTACCTTTTTCTGAGGAAATAATGTGTGAGGAGGAAAAGGGCCTGAGTGGTCTGCTGTGAACCTCTGCTGTCTCACTAGTTAGCATCTCTCATCTTGGCTGCTGCTGCTTGGAAGATATCCATATAAACCCAGGGCCTTTTTTTAATTTTTTATTTATTTTTATTTTTTTGAGACAAGAGTTTTACTCTTGTCGCCCAGGCTGGAGTGCAATGGTGCAATCTCAGCTCACTGCAACCTCCGCCTCTCGGGTTCAAGCAATTCTCCTGCCTCAGCCTCCTGAGTAGCTGGGATTACAGGGCTGCGCCACCACGCTCAGCTAATTTTTGTATTTTTAGTAGAGACGGGGTTTCACCATGTTGGCCAGGCTGGTCTCAAACTCCTGACCTCAGGCGATCTGCCTGCCTCGGCCTCCCAAAGTGCTGGGATGACAGGCGTGAGCCACTGCACCCGGCCTAACCCAGGGACTTCTTAGCTAGCTCAATGGTCCCAGCACCTACCCTTCTCTTTGGTAATCTTCGTCCAGATTTGACAGGAGCTGCGAGCCCGCCGTGGAGAGATCGACAGCAGCCAGAGGCAAGTCCCGATAGGCAAAGTTCACCAGCTGCACAGGAGCAATGCTCTTGGTTTCTTCGTCTACTTGTTGGGAGATGATCTCAACTTCAGAAATTCCTCCTTCTATGGCAGGCCTGGGTTGGAGAGGAGGAACAATGGGAAAGAGTTATCTTCAAGGGCCAAAAAATTCTTCCATTCCTCAAGGAAAGGAAGGAGAATGCTGCTATGCTGGTGCAGGGCTGAGGAAGCTTAAGGTTGCCCCTCTTCCCTCTCAGCCACCCGAGGACTGGACTGAGGCCCTAACAGTCCCATCTCTTTCAGTGGTTGGGGAAAAGTGGGAGAATGGGAAGAGGAAGTGCTCAGACCTGAAAATATGAGCTTTAGTGGGGCAGGGTCCTTCATGAAGGGGAGGTAAAGACCCAGATGGATAACTGCCAGCCAGCAAAACTATGGCTTAGACTTTTAGGACTCTGGGTCACTGGACTCTATATGGGAGTAAGATATTCTTTTAAGTTGTCTCCTGAGTTTCTTTGTAAAGGTGTTTTGAAATGTTTCTATTCTCTGTTCCACAGTAGAGAAAACAGGTTTCTGTTCACAACTGGATGTACTGTGGTGATAGAGGAGCCTACATGGAGACTTGCAGAGACCTAGTGGGCCTTGGAGTGGTGAGGACAGGAGGCTCCAGCTGTCCCTGGTAGCCACTCCCTTCCTACTTGAACTGGTCCTACCATATGTCTCTTCTTAAGGTTGGGAATAGGGGATGGGAGTCACTTGATCCAATGTCTGAGGGGTTGTGGGTCTCTTCCTGTGTTACTGTCAGGCTCACCTTGGGCACTGCCAATAACTGACCACTCCAGCGGCATTCCTGGGCATCTCAGCTAGGGCAGTACCACCTCCCAATCTACCAGGGGGTATTTGGCAATTTGTGGAGGTATTTTTAGTTGCCACCATGACCACAGGTGGTTGCTATTGACATTTAAGTAGGGCTGGGGACGCTACACATTCTGCAATGTGTCAGTAACAACTAAAAACTGTCCTGCCCAAACACCCACAGCAATCCTGTCCAGAGATGCTGGACTAGAAAACTTTCCTTTAGCTTCCTGGGGCACCATCTTTGGTCTGTCCAGTATGTCCTTGACCCTATCTCATCCTGTAGGCACAAGAGTGAGCCCTTGTCCAAACAATGAAAGTTAGAAAGGAACAATAGTATAATGGCAAGGAGTAAAATTTAAATATTGGAGGGAACATTGAGGGTCAGTGCCCAGGATAATGAGGGCCCAGTTTTAATACTGAGATGGCAGCCCTGTCTGCTGTAAACTGTTCTTGGGCTCTGGTGCTGGCTTGAATGCCAACTTCTGCAGGGCTCCTCCTGAACCTCAGTTTCTCCAATCAGAGCATGAGGAGGTAAAATAGAATATTCCTAAGGGCTGTTCCTTCTCACTCTGTGATCTGACATGGATAACAGACATATGGAGAAGATTGGAGGAGCTCTGGAGTGACAAGTCCCTATACTTGTGGGGGAGCTCTAAATTCTAAACTTTTCCAACAACCACTGAAATCTAACCAACAATACATAGCTGCAGGCCGGGCGTGGTGGCTCACGCCTGCAATCCCAGCACTTTGGGAGGCCAAGGCAGGTGGATCACCTGAGGTTAGGAGCTCAAGACCAGCCTGACCAGCATGGTGAAACCGTCTCTACTAAAAATATACAAAATTAGCCGGATGTGGTGGCGCATGCCTGTAATCCCAGCTAATTGGGAGTCTGAGGCTGGAGAATCGCTTGAACCCAGGAGGTGGAGGTTGCAGTGAGCCGAGACTGGGCCATTGCACTCCAGCCTGGGCAACAAGAGTGAAACTCTGTCTCAAAAGAAAAACAAAAGCAAAACACAGCTGCAGTTATCCAGGAAGTTCAGAGATTAATCTACCTACTTCTCTTTTGCTTGGATTATCCGATAATTAAGGGGAAAATGAGTTTCTTATTTGAATGCCACAGACTGGCTGCCTAGACCACCTGAATTCACCAAGTAATTTCTAATGCCCGATTCTCATTTGTAGGCCTTATTTAAACCTTTGCTTTTTGCTACTTGTCAAGCACAGATAATAGTACTCATCATTGCGTGACATTTACAAAATGACTCAAGATCTTTAAACGAAACAGTCATAGAATATGAGGTTTCAATGTTTCTCAACAATTTATATAAAAGCGTGGGTGTGTATGGGGGGAATCCCAGCTCCCCCAGATGTTTCCCAAAAAGCAGATGCTGGGTTGAATTTGTTCTCTCTTTTCTTCTGGACGACTCAAGGAAACTATGGATCGCTGAACTAAACAGAGAGAACTTTCTGATTAATAAGGTGTTCATGGAGAGAAATTAATAGGATATGGCTCTGAGAAGTGCGAACAAACTATTTCTGCCTTTCCAACGTTTCTGTCTCACGTTCCCCTCCCATCGGTGGTCACAGTGGCCTGGCACCATCTCTCGCCATGTGGTGGTCATCTCAGCAAAGAGACAAGGCCTCTTCTGGTGAAGTGAAGGTCCCACAGTGTATAGGCTATATTTAGCCTATACCCTTTCCTTAGATACAAAGAATGGTAGACAAAATGTATTAATGGTTCCATTCGTTACCTCTCCTTTAGCCCATGCCCTTTGGCATATAACTCCACAGCTCTTTCCATCAAAAGAAAGAATGTATTTTCCTAACCCTTAATTCAGCATTCAGCCATGTGACTCGTTTTTGCCAACGGGATGTTAGATGGTAGAAGAGCCAGGTTAGACACCAGCAGAGGCATGAAAGGGCTCTGTGAATTTCCGCCTGTGCTCTTGTACCTCCAACATCACCCATGAGAGGGTGAGCAGCCTAGCCTACTGGAGGATAAGAGACGTGGAGCAGAGTCCAGCCTCCTCTAGATCAGCCGACAGCCAGCTATGATCCACATTTAAAAGCCATCCCAGCCAAGATCAGAGGAACTGTCTAGCTGAGTACCCCAGACATGTGAGCAATAAACATTTTTTGTTGTATTCTACTAAGGTTCTATGGTTGGTTGTACACAGCATTACTGTGTCAACAGATAACAGATTCATACTCCAGATGACAGAGCAGTCAGGCCCATATCTAGATAGGCCAGGACAGTGTGGTGTAATAGAAGGAGTACTGTTTTCATCTTAGTATTCATATCAACCACTTGCAAAACACAAAATAAGTGACCACCTTGCAGGTGCTTGGTAAGATTAAGTGGTTGGTTCATATGGCATCTCAGGTTTTGGGAACTGAAAGCAATTCTCCCTTAAGAATTCTGCCCCAGGTTTCATAAAGCCTGGTTTTAGAAACCCTCTTAGATTTCTAAATTTCCTTGCAATTCCCATTTTGTTAATTCACCTTCAGAGCTTCCTAATCTTGTCTTGAGTCTTGCTTTTGAAAGGTTTCTCCATTTTCTGTGGCCTCCTGCTAAAGGAAATGTACATAGTGGTTGCCTAAATTAGAAGATCTTCATCTTCTGGGAGATTTATAGCCACAGTTCTGGATCCAGAGAGCAGATCCCAGCATTACTTACTGTGGATTGGTCATGTTGAAAGATGCAGCCAGAGCCATGGGTTTTCTTGGTGTTTAGTGGGGCTCAGCTGTCCTGAAGCCTGCTGTCAGCATTTCCAAGCGTGGGTTCTACAAGACACATACAAATATAGTGCCCTGAAAACAAAAATAGGAACTTATTACCTTCAGATGCCAAACCAAAGTCCTCCTAAGCTCATCTAAAAATGGGAGTCCTTAGAACTTTCTTCCATCTAGCACTTTTCTTCAAAGTAATGTTGAATAGATTCTTACAATTACCCTATGGAAGGGTAATAATAAACATAATTTCTCTTTTTTAGATGAGGAAAACAAGGCCAGAGTGACAAAATGACTTTTTTGTGTCACAGAGATGGTAGAAGAGCCAGGTCAGTGCCCAGGTTCTCTGACTTATTATCCACAGTTCTTCCCACTAAACGGCTGTGCCCCCCAAAACAGTGTCCCTTTATACTGCAGCTTTGAGAAGCTTCAAAATAAGGTTTGTCTAAAAAATCTCAAATGTTTTCCATGTATTTTTTCTCCCACTTCCCTTTCCCTTCTGGTAGTTCTGCCTTTTCGTGCAGGCTTTTCTCTTCTCTCAGCTCATTCCGAGAGCAGAAAGAATAGACCCTGGAGCTGGGCTGCCACAGTCAGAGCCTCACTCCCACTTACTAGCTCTGTGACCTGGAGTGAGCTACTTACACCCCCATCTTCAGTTTCCCCACCTGAAAAATAGGGATAATAACAGAACTAACTACATGAGATCACGCCTGTAAGACACTAGCATAGTGCCTGACACTTAGTAAGTACTATATAAGTGTTGGATTTCATTATTATTATTTATTTTATTTATTTATTTTTTTGAGATGGAGTTTCACTCTTGTCGCCCAGGCTGGAGTGCAATGGTGCAATATCGGCTCACTGCAACCTTGCCTTCTGGGTTAAAGCGATTCTCCTGCCTCAGCCTCCAGAAGTAACTGAGGTTACAGGGATGCACCACCACATCCAGCTAATTTTTTTTGTATTTTTAGTAGAAACGGGGTTTCTCCATGTTGGTCAGGCTGGTCTCGAATTACTGACCTCAGGTGATCCGCCCACCTCAGCCTGCCAAAGTGCTGGGATTACAGGGGTGAGCCACCGTGCCCAGCTTAATTTATTCATTTATTTATGTTTAGACAGGGTCTCACTCCGTCACCAGGCTGGAGTGCAGTGGTGCGATCTTGGCTCACTGCAGCCTTGACCTCCTGGGCTCAAGTGACCCTCTACCTCAGCCTCAGCTGGGACTACAGGCACATACTCCCACACTTAGCTAATTTTTTGGACTTTTGGTAGAGTCGGGGTTTTGCTGTATTGCCCAGGCTGGTCTCAAACTCCTGAGCTCAAGCGATCAACCCACCTCAGCCTCCCAAAGTGCTGGAAGTACAGGCGTGAGCCACTGTGCCTGGCCAGTAATAATAATAATTATTATTATCATTATCTGAGAGACAGAGTCTTGCTCTGTCTCCCAGGCTGGAGTGCAGTGGCGCAATTTTGGCTCACTGCAACCTCTACCTCCTGGGTTAAAGTGATTCTCATGCCTCAGCCTCCTAAGTAGCTGGGACTACAGGCATGCGCCACCACACCCAGCTATTTTTGTATTTTTAGTAGAGACAGGGTTTTGCCATGTTGGCCAGGCTGCTCTCAAACTCCTGACCTCAAGTGATCTGCCCACCTTGGCCTCCCAAAGTGCTGGGATTACAGGCTGAGCCACTGTGCCCTGCCCATAATAATTTTTTTTTTTTTTATAAATTAAAAGGGCATAGTCTGTTGAACCTGAGTATATTCCAACATATTTAGATGGCTGAATACAGTATTTCCTCTTAAAAATTGGATGAGTAGGCCAGGTGCAGTGGGTGGCTCATGTCTGTAATCCCCGCACTTTGGGAGGCCGAGGCGGGCGATCACAAGGTCAGGAGATCGAGACCATCCTGCCTAACACGGTGAAACCCCGTCTCTACTAAAAATACAAAAAATTAGCCAGGTGTGGCGGTGGATGCCTGTAGTCCCAGCTACTGGAGAGGCTGAGGCAGGAGAATTGCAAGAACCCAGGAGGTGGAGCTTGCAGTGAGCCGAGATCACGCCACTGCACTCCAGCCTGGGCGACAGAGCGAGATTCTGTCTCAAAAGAAAAAAGAAAAAAAATTGGATTGGTAAACAGCATACACTTTTCTATCACCCAGTGCTACAGTACCATCTAGAAGTCTTCCGGGAGACAGGGCAGCCCAGCAGAAGATACACAGACAAAATAACTCAGAACCCAGGTTCTTAAAGGAGCAAGGAAGTTCCTTTAAGCAATGTGTAATTAAGAAAAGATTAAGTGCTCAAGTTAAAGAAACTTAAGGAAACCCTGGGGAAGTCTGAACTTAGAGCAACTGGAATTAACAGAGATAGAGAGCTCTCTAAAAGCAGAAGGGCCTCCAAGGAGGAAGCCATCAACCATATCCACACCAGATGTTTGTGGGGCAGTAGAAGCAAGGGACAAAGGCTCAGAGCCAACACCAAGGAGAAATGGACAGATGTTTTGTAACCACATCTTACTTAGAGCTTCATCCCTTAGTATTTCTTAGTAAGGAGGGTCTAAGCATGAAAAACAGAACTGTCTTCTATAGGATTTGGGATTTCATATCCATCTTATACTAAGTCTTATAAAATTCCAGAACATAGATTTAATCAGTCTCAATCTTTTTATGTTCTCTTTATAAAACCTCAAGTTAATAAAGTCTTCTGAGTACTAAGACTGATCACATAGAGTGTCTAAACTCAACTGAAATGAAGTCAGGATTGAGATATCCACAAATGGGAAGCCAGGTGAGCAATCCTTCTTTCCAGAATGGTGTTTTAACAATAAGCTGTATTCCCAAATGAGGCTTTTTTGTTTTGTTTTGTTTTTGAGACAGCGTTTTGCTCTTATTACCCAGGCTGGAGAGCAGTGAGCAGTGGTGTGATCTCAGCTCCCTGCAACCTCCGCCTCCCAGGTTCATGCAATTCTCCTGCCTCAGCCTCCCAAGTAGCTGGGATTACAGGTGCCTGCCACCATGCCCAGCTAATTTTTGTATTTTTAGGTTTCACCACGTTGGCCAGGCTGCTCTCGAACTCCTGACCTCAGGTAATCCACCCACCTCAGCCTCACAAAGTGCTGGGATTACAGGCGTGAGCCACCATGCCTGACCCCAAATTAGTATTTTACATGCTACACAAGGTATTAGCCCTGTGGGGAATATAATGGGAAGGTCATTACTTTCATGGACCTTCCTGTCTCTCTGGGCAGGCAAATTTAAAAAATACGAAACTCCAAACTTTTTGCACATTTCTAGTAGTGAAGAACAAGTAAAAATTCACAAATCTTTATTTATAAATAATAAACATTAATTACCACATTAATATAGCCAATATAAAACATACAAAAAAGAAATGCAGATTTTGAAAATTTTTTTTTAAATTTAACGTTTGGCTGGGCACGGTTGCTCACGCCTGTAATCCGAGCACTTTGGGAGGCCAAGGCAGGCGGATCACGAGGTCCGGAGACCAAGACCATCCTGGCTAACACAGTGAAACCCTGTCTCTACTTAAAATACAAAAAATCAGCCGGGGCGTGGTGGCGAGTGCCTGTAGTCCCAGCTACTGGGAAGGCTGAGGCAGGAGAATGGCAAAAACCCGGGAGACGGAGCTTGCAGTGAGCCCAGATCGCGCCACTGCACTCCAGCCTGGGCGACTAAGCGAGACTCCGTCTCAATAAATAATTAAATAAATAAATAAATAAATAAATAAATGTAACTTTTTAGGAAGGAAAATTTCAAATATATACAATTGTAGAGAACTGTATCATGGACCTCTAGTTCCCCACCACCCAACGTCAATGTTATCAGGTCACAGGCAGTCTTTTTTCTGTATTCCTGCCTGTCTCCATTGCTAAGGACTGCTTTGGAATAAATCCTAGATGCCATTTCATTCACCTGTATTGCAATATGTAGTTCTAAGGGTAACGAGGAGAAGGATTCCTTTTAAAAGAAGTAAACACAAAACTATCATCATCCCCAAGTCAACAATCTTTTCTTTTCTCTTTTCTTTTTTTTTTTTTGAGACACAGTTTCACTCTGTCACCCAGGCTGGAGTGTGCTGGCACAATCTCAGCCCACTGCAACCCCTACCTCCTGGGTCAAGCAATTCTTGTGCCTCAGCTTCCCAAGTAGCTGTGATTACAGGCGTGTGCCGCCATGCCCAGCTAATTTTTTTTATATTATTAGCAGAGACGGGGTTTCGCCATGTTGGCCAGGCTGGTCTTAAACTCCTAACCTCCTAACCTCAAGTGATCCAACCACCTCGGCCTCCGAAAGTGCTGGAATTACAGGCGTGAGCCACTGCACCCAGCATTTTTTTTTTTTTTTTTTTTGAGACAGGGTCTCACCCTGCTGCCCAGACTGGAGTACAGTGGTACAATGGCAACTCACTACAGCCTCGAACTCCTGGGCTAAAAGTGATCCCCCCACATCAGCCTCCAGAGTAGCTGAAAAGCACAAGCCACCACACCCGGCTAATTTGTGTAGTTTTTGTAGAGAGGTGGTCTCAGTATGTTGCCCAGGCTGGTCTCGAACTCCTGGGCTCAAGCAATCTTCCTGCCTTGGCCTCCCAAGTGCTAGGATTACCGGAGTGAGTCACCATGCCTGGCCAGTATTTTCTTTATATCATTAAATATCCAGACATTGTTCACATTTCCCCCATTTGTCCTGTATTTTTTTTTAAGGTTTATTGAATCAGGAGCCAAACAGGCCACACATTATGATTAATACAACTCTTGGGTCTATTAAATCTACAGGTTTCCCCTTCCTCTACCTCATTTTTTCCCTTGCAATTAATTGGAAAAACTGGGTCATTTGTCTCATAATGTTTCCCACAGACTGGATTATGGTGATTGTATTTCCTTAGCAGTTTTCTTTTTCTTTTTCTTTTTTTTTTGAGACAAAGTTTCACTCTTGTTGCCCAGGGTGGAGTGCAATGGTGTGATCTCAGCTCACTGCAACCTCCACCTCCCAGGTTCAAGTTATTCTTCTGCCTCAGCCTCCCGAGTAGCTGGGATTACAGGCAGGCGCCACAACACCCGGCTAATTTTGTATTTGTAGTAGAGACAGGGTTTCTCCATGTTGGCCAGGCTAGTCTCGAACTCCCTACCTCAGGTGATCTGCCCGCCTCGGCCTCCCAAAGTGCTGGGATTACAGGTATGAGCCACTGCGCCTGGCCTCCTTAGCAGTTTTCTAACATGTTCCTCTGTCCCCTATATTTCCTATAAATTTTAATTAGTTTATAGACTTTAATCAGATTCAGGTTCGATTTTTTTTGCAAGATTTCATAGGTGGTACCATAACTTCAATAGGAGACAGATACTGTCTTCTTGTCCCTCTTTTTATGATACTAACAGCCATTGATAATTGCTTCCTAGATCAATTAATTCATTAAGGTTTGGAAAATGGTGATATTTTAATTTTATTGTCCCTTTTTTCATTGGTCAGTTTCTATTCAGACAGACTTTCCCTCCTCAGTTATTTGATTAGCCTAAGGTAAGGTTTATATAAGGAAAGAAGGAAAATGCTTAACTTTCTCCCCTTTATTTGTTTCAAAATAATAAATTAGCATCTTGGTATCTTTCAAAATGATCAACGAGGTGCTTATGGTTGTTTAAGCAGCTCCAGGGATTCATTCATTCACTCAGCAGGGGTTGAGTGAAGGAGCAGATTCCCTGAAAAAGTGGCAGCACTTTCCTGGAAAGGAAATGTGGGAGAGGGTAAGAAACGATTGGCCTCAACGGTACAAGGGCAAAGTTGAGGGAGGAAAAGAAGATAAAATCATATTTAGATGGACAATGAGCAGGTGGCTTCAGCTGGAGGTTTTAATCCATAACAAGCAGCACATTTTAGAAGGCAAAATTCTCTATGACGATGGAAACGCTAAGCCTGTTTGTTATTTAAAAATATTTCCCAAACAAAATAACCCTCAAAACACAAGCCTAGCACGAAGCAGGCATAGTCTAGCACTCTAAAAATGAACATCCAAAGTGCCAACCTGCTGTTTCATAAACCTGGTAAAAGTAGAAAATAAAACCTGTTTTGGATTTACTGGGTGGGTGGGAAGGCTGCTTTTAAGACTTTAGTCAAATTCCAGTCTCTTCCACTTGTTGGTCATGAGTCTATGTATTTACCCATATATGTGTTCCAGTGAGATCTGCCAAGTTCAACCTTCCTAAGCTAACATCCTTGGAATTTTAGGGCTGAAAAAGGCCACTACGATCAAGTAGTCAGTCCCCTGAAAAAAGCCAGAATTCAACTCACCTGTCCCCAGAGACCCTCAGGTCTGTTCATCACCTCTTACTTGAGTGATGGCCGCATGGCACACATGACCTGCTTTCATACCCATTTCAGTGTTTCCCATGCCTGGTTTTACTCTGAATCACCTGGGGATCTTTGGGGAAACAGAAACTCATAGGTGCACCACAGAAATGCTAAATCAGAATTCTGCAGGTGAAGTCTGAGAACCTGTATAAGTTCCCCAGGTGTTTCTGACATGCAACCATTCCACTTGACCCTCTGTATCAGTGGTTCTCAAACCTTCTCATGTACCAGAATAATGACCTGAAGGGCTTATTAAAAACCAGCTTGCTGGCTCTGCCCATGAAATTTCTAATTTAGTATGTCTGGCGTGTTCGAAAATGTACATTTCTAACAAATTCCCAGAGGATACTCATCTGCTGACCCACTGACCACACTCTGATCTACTGAATCAGAAATTTTGCTCAAGGTAAAGTAGTTATTTTTATCCCTATTTTGCAGATGAAGTTAACAGGTTGCAAAGCTACTGTGTTGGAATTAGCAGAAGCTATGCTGACCAAGCTGAAGAACCAGAGATAGGGTATATCAGTTAGAAATACTTTTGTTTGCAAACAACAGAATACCTAGTAGTGACTTAGGCAGTGAAGACTTCAGGCCAGGTGTGGTGGCTCATGCCTGTTATCCCAGCACTTTGGGAGGCTGAGGTAGGTGGATAACTTGAGATCAGGCGTTAGAGGCCAGCTTGGCCAACATGGTAAATCTCATCTGTACTAAAAATACAAAAATTAGCCGGGTGTGGTGGCTTGCACCTATAGTGTCAGCTGCTCTGGAGGTTCAAGTGGGAGAACTACTTGAGACGAGGAGTTTGAGGCTGCAGTGAGCTATGATCGAGCCACTGCACTCCAGCCTGGGCAACAGATCACGGCACTGTCTTAAATTAAAAAATAAAATAAAAAGGACTAGAGGTAGATGATTCCAGAACTGGAGAAGTGGCACCCAGGCTCTTTTTACCCCCCTACATAGCTGAGGTATGACTGACAAATAAAATTGTATATATTTAAGACATAAACTGTAACGTTTTGATACATGTATACATTGTGAAATGATTACCACAATCAAGGTAATTAACATATCGATCACATCATATAATTATCTTTTTTGTTTGGTAGTAATGAGAATACTTGAGATTTCCTCTCTTAGCAAATGTAAGCATTCAATATGTTATTATTATTATTATTATATTATTATAACTATTATTAGTCACAGACCTAATACATTAGGTTTCCAGCAAGTATTCATTTTATAACTGAAGATTTGTACCCTTTGACCAATATCTCCTCTTCTCCCTCACCACCCACCCCCGCAACCCCTGGTAACTATCATTCTACTCTCTTATTACTATGAGTTCAACTTTTTTTTTTTTTTTTTGAGACGGAGTCTCGCTCTGTCGCCCAGGCTGGAGTGCAGTGGCCAGATCTGGGCTCACTACAAGCTCCACCTTCCGGGTTCACGCCATTCTCCTGCCTCGGCCTCCCGAGTAGCTGGGACTATAGGCGCCACCCACCGCGCCCGGCTAATTTTTTGTATTTTTAGTAGAGACGGGGTTTCACCGTGTTAGCCAGGATGGTCTCGATCTCCTGACTTTGTGATCTGCCCACCTCGGCCTCCCAAAGTGCTGGGATTACAGGCATGAGTCACCGTGCCCGGCGAGTTCAACTTTAAAGAAAAAAAAAAAGATTCTACACATAGGCTGGGTGCAGTGGCTCACGCCTGTAATCCCAGCACTTTGGGAGGCCAAGGAAGTCGGACTACCTGACATCAGGAGGTCGAGACCAGCCTAGCTAACATGGTGAAACCCCATCTGTATTAAAAATACAAAAATTAGCCGGGCGTGGTGGGCACCTGTAATCCCAGCTACTCGGGAGGCTGAGGCAGGAGAATTCCTTGAACTCGGGAGGCAGAGGTTGCAGTGAGCCGAGATCATGCCACTGCACTCCAGCCTGGGTGACAGAGTGAGGCTCCGTCTCAAAAAAAAAAAAAAAAAAAAAAGGTCTACATATAAGTGAGATCGTGCAGTGGTGCAGTGTCTTTCTGTGACTGGCTTACTTAGCATAATATTCTCGAGGTTCATCCATCTTGTTGCAAGTGGCAGTATTATTGAGCTCTTTTTAAAGGCTGAATACTATTCCACTATACATATATATATATATGCACATATATATACACATATCTATACACACACACACACACACACCCACACACACAGACACATATTCGTCTGCTGATGGACACTTAGGTTGCTTCCAAATCTTGGATATTGTGAATAGTGCTGCAATAAACATGAGTGCAGATATCTCTTCAAGATAGTGATTTCCTTTCCTTTGAATATATACTCAGCAGTGGGATTCCTAGATCATATGGTAGTTCTATTTTGAGTTTTTTGAGGAGCATCCATACTGTTTTCCACATTGTTTCTGTACCAATTTACATTCCTACCACAATATACAAGGTTCTCTTTTTTCCACATCTTTGCCAATTCTTTTGACTTTTGACTTTTTTATAATAGTCATCCTAACAGGTGTGATGTGATATCTCATTGTGGTTTGGATTTGCATTTCCCTGATGATTGGTGATGTTGAGCACCTTTCATAAACCTGTTGGCCATTTCTCCTTTGGAGAAATGTTTACTGAGGACCTTTGCCACCTGCTCCCACCCCGTGCCTTTTTTTTCTTTTTTTTAGATGGAGTCTTGTTCTGTCACCCAGGCTGGAGTGCAGTGGTGTGATCTCGGCTCACTGCAGCCTCTGCCTCCTGGGTTCCAGCAATTCTCCTTCCTCAGCCTCTCGGGTAGCTGGGATTACAGGTGCACGCCGCCAGGCCTGGCTAATTATTGTATTTTTAGTAGAGACAGGGTTTCGCCATGTTGGCCAGGCTGGTCTTGAACTCCTGACCTCAGGTGATCTGCCCACCTGGGCCTCCCAAAGTGCTGGGATTACAGGCGTGAGCCACCATGCCCAGCCCATTTTTTTTTTTTTAAACAGGGCTATTGAGTTGTATGGGTTCCTTATGTATTATATATTGAGTTGTATGGGTTCCTTATATATTATATACTGAGTTGTATGGGTT